>NW_026888119.1:0-94189 GCF_032173495.1 Musca vetustissima | reverse complement strand
TTTAGGTAAATCGCACAAATATATATGTATATGTGGCTATATCTAATCTAAAAAAGATTTTTCCGATTTTAAAAAAATCACTAACCTAAAATCGAACGAAAATATATATGGGAGCTATAGCTAAATCTGAACCGATTTTAACGAAACTTAACACACATCATTCTACACTTAATTTAGTACGCTATGTCAATTTTCGTGCAAATCGAAAGGTACATGGGGACTTTGGTGCCTCATTTACCTTAAATCGGACGAAAATATATATGGAAGCTATGTCTAGATCTGAACCGATTTTCACGAAGCTTGACACACCATTCTAGACTTAATTTAGTACGCTATGCCAAATTTCGTGTATATCGAAAGATATATAGGGACTTTGGTTCACCATTTACATTAAATCGGACGAAAATATATATGGGAGCTATACCTAAATCTGAACCGATTTTCACGAAACTTAACACACATCTTTCTAGACTTAATTTAGTACGGTATGTCAAATTACCTGCAAATCGAAGTACATATAGGGTCTTTGGTGCACCATTTACCGTAAATCCGACGGAATTATATATGGGAGCTATATTATAATCTGAACCGATTTTTCCCAATTTCAATAGGGTTCGTCTTTTGGCCAAATAAATAAGCTGTGCCAAATTTCATCCAAATCGGATCATAAAGGCGACCTGTACTTTGTTTACAATTTAACATTAACAGACGGACGGACATGCATAAATCGACTCCGAAAGTGATTCTATGCATATTCTCAAAAGGAACCATGGGTCTATCTCGTTTCCTTTAGCATGTTACAAACATATGCACCAAGACATAATACCCTGTACCACACTGAAGGTGAAGGGTAGAAAAACAACGACCTCAGTTGCCACTGAGGGCCATAAAACAAATTCACCCGGACATGAGAGGGATGCATGTTACCATTACATAAACCAAAAAAAATTCGTGGGGACCTCAGATACCACTCTATAACCAATTTGGGAAGACCTCATGTTTATTTTTCGGTAGGAAAAATGGTAAATTTTACAATCATTTTAATAGAATGACAAATTTGGATGATGCCCATATAGCCTCTGTCGCTATTAAAACCAATGACGAACATGGGTAACAGTCGGTAATAATGGACTCGCTAAAGAAAAAAGTGTCTTTTAGTACGATCCACCACCTGTCTCCTTGACCATGGTGGCTAGTACCGCTTTTAGTAGATCAAAATTCATTTTTACATTTAAACAAAGTCTTCATTGGCCAATCGAGTCCTGCCCCATTCATAAGGATTTAATTTTTGAGATCCCCATCCCATATCATCATGACCGGTTTGTTAGCAATTCCGATTATTTCATTTAGTTTTCAATCTTCCCACCACACGTCTCTTGTACATCAGCGCAGCATCAATAAATAATTTTCAACACACACAGTCATTTTATCTGTACATTGGTTGTGTAAAACTTTTGAATATTTTCTTTTTTATTCAACACATTATTTTTTTCAGAATATTGGCAAACCCAATACAACAGAATACAATATGCATTTGGATTGGGTTTGAATGCACATTTACAAAAAAATAAGAATCTATAAACTTCTCTTCTATTGGAAAGATGGACGCAGGAGGTGGTTGATGTTGTTGTTGTTGGCTGTTGTTATACACCACACACACATACCATGACAATAAATGCGAATAGCACACATTTACTTCAATGGAATGAATCTGGAACTGTGGGTGGCACCAATACCGGGACGACCGTGCTTAACGGGTTTGTAGGTCAAAGCAAATTCACCCAAGTAATGACCGATCATTTCAGGCTTAACTTCGACTTGACCGAAGTCCTTGCCGTTGTAGACACCAATGATGGAACCGGTCATTTCGGGAACAATGATCATGTTTCTCAAGTGGGTCTTGACAATTTCGGGCTTCTCATTTGGTGGAGCCTCCTTCTTGGCTTTGCGCAATTTCTTGATCAAGGCCATTGGTTTGCGTTTCAAGCCACGGGAGAAACGTCTGCGGGCACGGCTGTGCATCAATTCAACCAATTGCTTGCTACACAAAGAGAAAAACACAACAATTAGCATGATTCCAAAATCATAAATAGATATTATGGTACTTACTTGGGCATATCCAACAATTGGTCCAAATCGACACCACGGTAGGTGTACTTTTTGAAGGTACGCTTCTTCTTAAGAGTTTCGTCGACCTGCAAAAAAGGACATAATATTGAATAGATTAGTCACTGTGTAGTAACACAAACTGCATAATATTCCACAATTTCTAGTAGATCATCACAAAATTTTATTTACATCTTCTTCGCAATTGAATTTGTCACAAAATTATCACATATTTTTCAATATTCTATTTAGGATGTAAAATATTTTTGAAGATTTTTCACTGAAAAATTTACCTCAGCCATCTTGACGTTTCAGTTTACAGAACGGAAAGAAAAACAACAGGGTTGCGTGTTGCCAATCTTGAAAAATTCAAGGTGTTTTCATGTTGTCAGCACTGTGTGAGAGATTTGCCAACTTCTTATTTGTGTAGGGTATTGCCATAACTGAGATATGAAGGCATGTGTTGCCATGTTAGAATGACATAATGGAACAATGGTATAATAAGATTTATTTTAAGAAAAGAATTAGAAAAAAAGATATTTATGCACTTCCATTTGTAGCATATATGAATACAAATTTAAGTTTTATTACAATGCGTTTATACGGGGCAATTTTTGTACACATACTATATTAAGACGACAATATTTCTACTCCTTTGCGTCTTGTTGCGAAAAGAATTAGTTGAAGAAATAAGAAAATACAACTCTGTATTGGCTTATTATTAGTAGAATATTTATAAATATCTTGCGTCCGCCATTTATATGAGGGATGTCTTAATATATAGACCTATAAATATTGAATTTTTTACTTTCAAAGAACTCGATTGCTTTTCTACATCACATTGGAAAAAAATCCGACTTTAAAGTTTGAAATAGGAAAAGGACCAAGAATATTTTTCAATCCCTAAAAGAGGAGTGGATTTTTAAGGAATATTTTTTTAAGATTCCACCAAGGCGTAGATTTTTTTAAAGAATATTTTTCAAGTTCTAGAAGACGAGTGGATTTTTAAAGAATATTTTCAAGACCTAGAAGAATATTTTTTAAGATATTCTTCAAAACGTTGATTTTAAGGAATATTTTTTCAATGACCACAAAAGTCGTCAATTCCTTAAAGAATATTTTTTTAATGATCTTAAATGCGTGGATTTTTCAAGTCGTGAATTTTTTAAAAAATACGGGGTGAGATAAAAAAACTGCAACAAAGTCAAAAGCCAAAAATTTTACATTTTGTTTTAAATTTTATTGAATAAAAGCAAAATTTTCGGAAATAGCATAAAACTTTAGAATAAGTTTACATTTGTTCGAATTTGTCACCTTTGGCACAAATTATGGCCTTCAAACAGCCAATGAAACCGTCACACGCTGTCCGAATGTTGCTCTGTGGTATTTTAGCTCATTCCCGGTGAAGTGCTTGCTTGAGGTGATCGACACTTTGGTATTTTTCTATTGCTTTCCAAAATACTGCAGACAAAATAGTCCAACGGATTGGTATCCGGAGATTTTGGTACCCATTGTGCCCATTTGTAACCATTCTTGGTTGGCGCGTGCTGAGTGCTATGGTGCTGAGTCCTGTTGGAAAGTCCAAGGTCAGCCGCCAAAATGTTATAGCGATAATATTTGGCATTTATTCTGATACCATCGGCTGTTATGGCGGCCTACACCATCACCTTGGCCTGCTGGACAAGGAATGTTTTCTCATTGGAATAAAACCAAATTCGTCAGTTCACCACTTTCGGCCTAGGGGAGCAACTCTTTAGCTCTTTTGAGCGTATTTTCTTTCTGTTGCGGTGTAAGTTCTTGCTCACTTTGCAATTTCAATGGCTTTACCCCGAGCTTATTTTTCAATATTTGTCGAATGGAATATTGTGATATGTTCAGCGTCGCGGGTTTCGATCAAGTCGCTTATTTACTTTTCGAACCAAAATAAGCAGATTTTGCTGTTTTCTTCCGTCCACTTCCTTGACGTCGGGCTACGCTACCAGTGTCACGGTAACGAGCGATGGTACGAGACACAAAAGATTTATTCACATTTAAATACTGGAGTGCTCTAACGATAGCCACTTGTGGTTTTCTGGACAAATATAAAGAAATCACACGATCACGCTTGAATTGAATCTCGAATAAGTTTTTTTTTTCGGGGAAAAATTCTCACCAAAATATAATGAGCTGTCACTGGAATAATTTTAACAGCTTTCGGACGAGTGGCTTAGAATGACAGCAGTTTGAAGGCTTGGATTTTTAAAAATATTCATTCAAAAGCCCATAAAATGCGTATATATTTTAAAGAACATAACAGTATATTTTTTCAAATACCATAAACAGCGTGGATTTTCCAAAACATTCTTTCAAAGATCATAAAACGCCTGGTCCCAAGGTTTTGAATACTATGTCAAATAAATTGAAGTATATTTAAATTTAAGGTCTGTTCCCGTACTGCAAGAATCTACTATTTTTTACTACAATAACGAATTTTCCTTTATGATATCGAAGAAAATAGTAAAATCTAGTAAATTCTTGCAGTAAGGGAACATACCATTATTAGAAATGAAAATGATTTTTTTAACACGTTCGTTTGGAAATAATTACTTTTGGTCTGTTCCCGTACTGCAAGAATCTACTAGATTTTACTATTTTCTTCGATATCATAAAGGAAAATTCGTTATCGTAGTAAAAAGTAGTAGATTCTTGCAGTACAGGAACAGACCATTTGTTATGGGCGAAACATATATTCCATGGTACTACCTACTGGATTTTGGAAAGAAATCATAACCTTTCATTCATTTTTCGAGTTTTTAGTTATGTGTTGAAAAATGTCAAATAAACACAACTACTTTTTGCGTATATTTATTTTATATTTGGCAGAAGCCACCACCTATATAGTATTATTACCCTACCTTCTATTATTGTAACATGCTAGAACACCTGACACATGTTATGTTCCTGCACTGCAAGAATCTACTACTTCAGTAAGGGAACATACCAACAATATCCGATTATGTTAGTAGAATATTACCAATTAATTACTAGATTAGTAAATATCTCATACAGTGTGTTCCCGTACATAAAAACTTTTTCAATTTTCCTTTAAAAACATTGTAAAATTGTATTTCATGTATTTACCAATTCCCATGTATGGGTTTCATCGACTAATCGTTTTCGATTAGTAAACAAAAACACATCTAATCGACTACTTTTCAAAAAGCTGATTGACTTTTGCGTCAGCTGTTCTTGTTTTAGTTGACGTTCAGTGTAAAAAGAGCTTCTTCCTCGTAGACAACAGATCGAAACACACATACACGCAGAAATAGAAAGAAAACATTAAAAAATACATCACCTAAGCAAGACAAATTGGTGTTTTTGCTGACGTTTATGTTTTAACAAAAATTATTTCCTTAGTTGCAGTTGTTGTTTTTATTAAAAAAAATTATCTAGCTAATTGGTGTTATCAATAAAATACAAAAAAGAAAAGAAAACAATTCAATTTCCCAACGAAAGCCACAAAATGTTTAATTACAAAATCCCTTGTGTTGTTGTTATTGTTTTCGACGAGCTGATCCTTTGACGAGTTTTTTTGAGTTGATAAGAAACAAAAATCCCTTCGAAAAAAGAATAATTATTAATTTTTGTTTATAAATGCCACATAATTAACTGTGTTTTTTATTCAGTTAATAGAAAAGTGAGTGAAAATATTCAACGTGTAAATTACGAATAAATTCGGAATCCATTTATGGCTGTTGTTGTGGGTGCACTAACCGCAAAACTTTCTTGTTTTCATTTTATTTATTTGGTATTATAGTTGCCCCCAACTGAAAAAAGTGAAAGTTTTGCACATCTATCCGATTCGAGGTCGTCGTCATCTTACATGTTCAATGTGAAGTTCATTGGGTCATTCATTGATAAACAAAAAATCGCTGCTGCTAATCAAGGTCTTCTCAAAACCTTTTGTCTTCTTCACCTGCATCTTGTTTGTGTGTGGTTTTTGCTGCTGTAACCAAGCGACTGACCGACCTACCGGCTAGTCAACCTTGAAACTATTGTAAAAATGTTGGCCAATTCCGGTTATGTTATGACGCTAGCCAATAGCATTATTGGTGTCGGCATATTAGCTATGCCGTTTTGTTTTCAGAAGGTATGTACAGATGTGTGTTTGTTTGTTTGACTGTTGACAATATTTTTGTTTATGTATCGTTTTTGTTGTTGTCTTCTTTTGATGAAAATTAACAAATTCATGTTGATGAATTGTTGATATAATTGATAATACCCATACACTTATTTTGATTGTACCTATGTTTATTTAGTTTAAAATTGTTGACAAATTCGTAATCGTTTTGAATTAAACAAAAAATGAAAATACCGTTAGCATTATCTCTACTATGTATTTATTTAAAATTATCTTGCCAAAAATGTTTGGGTATTTTCGAGAAAATCATGATAATGATAAGATGTTGAAGTTAATTCATAGAAATAATAAATCGGTTGAACATAAAATTGGATTTAGAATAAAACAAGTAAAAATGTCGTCAGGCCTCCATCATGAGGTGGACAGTCAAAATACCTTAACTCGATAGTGACCAAAACTCAAAAATATCGAAACATTGGGAGTATCGATATATGGAGCCTATATTAAAAGTGGATCGATATATCCCATTATTGGAACAAATATATAAAACATTCAGTAATATCTATCAAAAAATCCACTGAATCGAAGAAATTTAAAATCAAAAATAGAAATGGACAACCTTGGCTAACGGACGAACTAAAAAGTTACTGAAGAGATCATTTATATAGAAAATATCGGAAAAATAAAAAATTCATATTATTTCCATAAATTTATTCAAAACAGAAGCAATATCAGAGAAGCTTGGGCAACCATTAATTAAATAATTGGAGAGATGCAATGACATAGATGAAACGGTGAAACTTACATCTTACCATTTTTATACCCTCCACCATAGTGGAGGCAGATCAAGTTCGAAGATGGGATATATCGGTCCACGTTTACGCATAGCTCCCATATAAGGGTACCCCCCAATTTTCGGTATTTTGGGGGTTCTTGAGCGCGTTTTTCAGCCGAATTCGCTGAAATTTGCTACACTGGGTTTATATTGGGTATTAAATGCCTCCACAAAAAATTATAAATATAGGTCCACTTTTTCTGGTAGCCCCCATATAACGGTACCTCCCAATTTTCAGTATTTTGGGGGTTTTGATCGTATTTTTCTGCCGAATTAGCTGTAATTTAGTATTTTGAGTTATTAATAGGTATAAAATCTCTCAAAAAAAATATGAATATAGGTCAATTTTTTCGGATAGCCCCCATATAAGGGAACCCCCAATTTTCGGTATTTTGGGGTTCTTGAGCGCGTTTTTCAACCGAATTTGCTGTAATTTGGTGTTTTGTAGTCGTATATGGTAACAAATATTTCTACAAAAAATTATTAATATTCGCCCCCTTTTTAGAGTAGTCCCCATATAACGCCCTTTTTTATATTAAAATAGTTATCTGATTTGTTCCGCGTTTTGAGTTTGGTTCTAAGACTCTGTTGCAATCATTTCACCTGCAGAGGATAGCGAGATAAAAAAAAATTAGAACGCAAGGTTCGATAATGAACTATAGCCGCATTTAGACCTAGTACCTATGTGGAGGTTTCAGAAGTAGTGGACCCCAAATTCGAATTTGAATTATCAATTAAAAATTTCGGAAATGGTTTACATAATCCGTTTTTAGGCATGTCGGTATAGGTGTACTTTTTGGTATGTTCCCTATATTTTCATTTCTAGTACCTGTCAGTATATCTATGGTGGAGGGTATTCAAAGTTCGGCCCGGCCGAACTTAACGCTTTTTCACTTGTTGTAAATAAAAACATACTCGAAGTGGCTGAACAGTTTGCAGAACAATTTAAAGATAACGTTGTGAAAATAGTACACGTGAGTGATAAAATTACTCTTCCAAAAAAAACCAATTATTATTGTTATCGAAAATACAAACGTTATGGAGATCAAAAACATCTTAAAAAGTCTCAAGTCGAAATCATATCAGAAACCAAAACAGCAGACCTGATAAATAGAAGCCTAAATGAATCGACTATTGCAGACAGATATACTCAAAGTTTCAATTATTCGTCCAATCCACAAGAGTGCGGAAATAGGCCAATATCAATTTTACCAGTCATCGAAAAAGTCCCAGAAGAAATAGTCATGAGAAAATTGTATAACTAAATGATACACAAAAATCAATACGGATTCCAAAAAAAAAAAAAAAAAAAAAATCAATCAGCTTTTGGGGAATTTCACAAATGTTATAAACCAAAGCCTATCCGAACAAAATCAATGCATAGTAATGTTCATCGATTTCAGCAATGCTTTGATACATTATCACATCCGAAACTGCTATGCATATTATTATGCATTATGTTTTAGTACATATCGTTAGCTAAAATGCAAAATAGCGTAACTAACAAAAGCATAATTGTGTAGGAGAAGCAAAAAACTGTTTTGAATGAAAACTATAAACATGTCATCTGAAATGAAAAAGTATGCCCGACAGGGTGATATTGCATATGACGAATAATAGACTATACTTTTTTTTAACAAATTTAGTTATTTAGTTTAATGGCAGTCATAACAATTTTTGTTAGTTACGCCTTTTTGCATTTATCAAATAAACCCACTTGTAGTTACGTCTTTTTGTTTTTTGTTAATATAAGCTCCTTTTTTGACCGCAGACGTGTACAACTTTGTCAACACATGTAGTTGACATTCACAATACACATTCAAAAAGTCAATTTTCAATTTTTTGTTAGTTACGCTTTTTTTGCATTTTAGCTGATGATATGTAATTAATAGGCAAAAGGAAACGAGATAGGCCAATTGTTAGTTTTGAGACTATGCATAGAATACCTTACTGAGTCGATTTATGATTGACCGTCCATACGTCTGTCCATGTTAAATTATAAACCAAGTACAGGTCGCATTTATGATTCCACTTATTTCGCCCAAGGACGAACTATATTGAAATTAGAGAAATTGGTTCAGATTTAGATGTAGCTCCCAAATAAAAAATTCACACATTTCCACATAATTAACTCATTTCACAATGTTTAATCGATTCATGCAAAATTTTGCATACATATTGATGTAGGTGAAGATTTTTATAAATCGGTTCTGGAAGCAGAAATCGTTGTACTGGTGACTATCTTTGTGTTTTGTCAGGCGGTTCTTAAAGCCATCTAATCCTGTACTTTCAAATCTGAGGCCGTCTTCGAGTGTAGAGCAGTTTTAGAAACACTCACTTACAGCTATCGGTTGTGTTGGGTACCAGGACACCGTGACATCATGGGTAATAAAAAAGCAGGCGAATTAGCTAGACGAGGATCTCAATCTACAGATCCAGCAATCGATGGCTCAATCAACACCCATCTGTCATCTTTTTCGGAGCTTTGAGGCGTTCTTCGACGAACGAGCCAATGAACTATGGCACAACGAATCTAGGTCCAATGTGTCAAGATCAATCTGGCCGACCTGAGAAAAGATGAAATTATAGTAATGTATTAGAGTAAATTATTGGTCATTGCAATATCAGGGTCTTTACCTGTAAATGGGACCATGATGTTACTGATTACTACAGACTCTGTGCTGACGAGGAGAAGACAGAGACAATTGAGCATCTTCTGTGTCGTTGTCCACTTCTGGCCTACAGACGGCACAGGCTAATGGTTGCCCACTTGCCACCACTTGTCTCTCAACTACTTTTCAATTATGGAACCTGCTTTAATCTACAGCATCATTAGAAACCTAAAATGGTTGGGAAAGTGCAACCTTAGCACGGAATATGTTTTCTGTCCAATTTCTATAGCCATCGAAACTATTCCCACCTACCTAGATAAAGCTCTCATATATGTTTTTGTCGGATTTTCTGGAAATGGTCGACTAAATTCCCATGGCTTGTCCGAATCAGACTAAATTTGGAATACCATAACATATTGAGTCTATTATGTTAAATTCCGAAAAATCGTTTAAGATTTAGATTTAGCTCCAATATGTATTATAGGTTTACAATCCAGAATTGGATTTTATATTACGTCAGAGAGGCCACCATGAAGCCTCTTCTTTTTGCTTCATAATCTCTCAAGAAAAATATAAAACAAATCCTCCTGTTTTGGCTCAATAATCCCTCAAGAAAATTATTTAAAAATCCACGCATTTGGGGTATACAATCCCTAGATTAGGAGTAGGTTTTTTTAAAGAACAATTTTCCAAGTCCTGATAAGTCGTAGATTTTTTCTAAAGAATATTTCGACCGATTTTATGTAAATAGTGCACCAAAGCCTATATATTTCTTAAATATACACGCAATTGTGCATGACGTGTTATATTGAGTGGAGGTGGCTAATTGAGCCTACAATGTGTTGTATTAAATATCTCTGCCGAAGTCCGACCGACCGCAAAAATTTATTATTTACGTAGAAAGAAAGTCGATATAGGGATACCAGTTGAGTTTTGGAAGCCTACATTTAAGAAAGAATTTTCAAAAAAGATACCATTGTGAATTTGAAAATTCATGGGAAACCCAAGATTCTCAGAGATATGGAGATTTGAGGTCCATATCTCAAAGAGTTTGTGAAATTACTGCCACTTCGCTGGAAAATGCCATCAATACCTTCAAAGTATCCAAAATGAGCCGGGTGCTTTACATAGCTGCTATGCCCACAAAATGGACCTCTATCGGTGGGAAAATAACCCTATAAAATACAAAAAAATAGGTGTGATCTTTAAAAGTTGGGGTTGTCAAAAATTTACCTATATTGCATTTTTTTTGTCGATAGATGATAGAATATAGAAAATTATACATCTACCCCATGTAGGTACATTGGTTAGATCACTTATTAGTGACCCATATTCAATAAATTTTATATATCAAATGGTTCCATAGAAATATGAAATTGAAAATATTCACTATGCAACATCTAAATTTGTGGATTTAATTTTTATTCTTTCAAAGATTTCAAAACAACCTTTTTTAAACATAATGATCCCTATAGTAGCCACAAGTGTTTTGTTTATGAAATTCACATGAATATGCAAATATTAACACTTCCATATTTTTTTGTTGGATTTTGTTTATCATTTACAGTGCGGCATTATTTTATCAATTGTTTTGTTGGTGGCCAGCAATTGGGTAACACGAATCTGTTGCCATTATCTCATAAAAACGTCATTGCTCACACGAAGAAAAAGTATCGAACTCTTGGGTAAGTTCTTACAGTTCTCAAACCACACAACAAGTTGGCAATGTCGATGATATCTGTCTGACTGACTGTCTGTCTGCTTTCGCAACATTTGTAGGTTTTCATGCGTTTGGTACATCGGGCAAATTGTTGGTAGAGCTATGCATCATCGGTTATCTGCTGGGTACGTGTATTACCTATTTTGTGGTAGTCGGCGATTTGGGACCACAAATTGTTAAGAAAATGTTGTCACTCGAACATGACTATCATCATTTGCGGACACTGTTAATGTGTGGCGTAACGCTGGTGTGCATTATCCCATTGGGTATGTTGAAAAATGTCAGCAGTTTGTCAACGGTGTGCACCGCATCGATTGGCTTTTATGTTTGTTTGGTTATCAAAATTATTTTGGAATCGAAAACACACATTAAGGCCAATGATTGGACCGGTGAGGTGGTATATTGGCAGCCGAGTGGAGTGCTGCAATGTTTACCAATTTTCAGTATGGCTTTGTCGTGTCAAATGTAAGGGTGATTATGCAGATTTTATTTTTGGTTTGTGGTAAATTAATTGTCGGTTTTGATTCTAGGCAACTTTTTGAAGTCTTCACCACCATAAATAATCAAAGTCTGGAGAAGCTGAACGGTATTGTGCGTAATGCAACATGGATCTGCACCTTTGTCTATATAGCTGTGGGATTTTTTGGTTATGTTGCCTTTTGTACGCAGAAATTTTCGGGTGAGTAGTTTTTAATTTTATTTATAAAATATTTGTTAATGATTTTTTTTTATTTTTAGGAAATATTTTAATTAACCTATCCCCATCCTTTGGCAGTGATGTCATCAAAATTGGTTTTGTTCTATCGGTGGCCTTTAGTTTCCCTTTGGTTATATTTCCTTGTCGTGCTAGCCTGTATTCCTTATTATATCGAAAGGTGAGTATTATAAGTTTACAATCGAGAATTGTATTTTATAGTACGTCTTCAGATGAAGTTTTTTTTAAATCCACGCCTTTAGAATCTCAAGAATCTTTTTTAAACAAACATATGCACAAAAAATAATACCCTGTACCACAGTGTGGTGAAGGGTATAAAAATCCACGCCTTTGGGCTCTATAATCCCTCAAGAAAATTTGTAATAGAATCCTGGCCTTTAGGCACTACAATCCATCAAAAATCTTATTAAAAAAATTCTCGCCTTTGGACTCTATAATCATTCAATAGACTTATTAATAAAATCCTTGCCTTTGGGCTCTATAATCACTCAAGAAACTTATTAAAAATATGGAACCCTTTAGGCTCTGCAACCTCTTTAGAAACTTACTAAATAACTCTAAGCCTTTGGACTCTACAATCCTTCAAGAAAATAATTAAAAAATAATTAATTAATCCTTGCGATTAGCCTTATAATCCTTGAGAAACTTATCACAAAAATGCATGCTTTCAGGCTCGGGAATCCCTCAAGAAAAAAATTCTCGTCAATGGGCTCTATAATCTCTCAAGAAATTTATTAAATACCCCACGCCTTTAGGCTCTATAAAACTTAAAGAATAATATTTTTTAGTCCCTCCACAAAAAATACAAATAATTGGTCTCATTTATCGGGATAATTAAAAAGCGTAGATTTTATAAAAAAATATTTTCCCTGCCCTGATAAGGTATACATTTTTTTAAATATATTTCTCGAGTTAAGGCGTAGATTTTTTAAAGAATATTTTTCCCGAGTCCTGATAAGGCGCAGATTTTTTAAAGAATAATTTTCCCGAGTCCTGATAAGGCGTAGATTTTTTAAAGAATATTTTTCCCGAGTCCTGATAAGGCGTAGATTTTTTAAAGAATATTTTTCCTGAGTCCTGATAAGGCGTAGATTTTTTAAAGAATATTTTTCCCGAGTCCTGATAAGGCGTAGATTTTTTAAAGAATATTTTTCCCGAGTCCTGATAAGGCGTAGATTTTTTAAAGAATATTTTTCCCGAGTCCTGATAAGGCGTAGATTTTTTAAAGAATATTTTTCCTGAGTCCTGATAAGGCGTAGATTTTTTAAAGAATATTTTTCCCGAGTCCTGATAAGGCGTAGATTTTTTAAAGAATATTTTTCCCGAGTCCTGATAAGGCGTAGATTTTTTAAAGAATATTTTTCCCGAGTCCTGATAAGGCGTAGATTTTTTAAAGAATATTTTTCCCGAGTCCTGATAAGGCGTAGATTTTTTAAAGAATATTTTTCCTGAGTCCTGATAAGGCGTAGATTTTTTAAAGAATATTTTTCCCGAGTCCTGATAAGGCGTAGATTTTTTAAAGAATATTTTTCCCGAGTCCTGATAAGGCGTAGATTTTTTAAAGAATATTTTTCCCGAGTCCTGATAAGGCGTAGATTTTTTAAAGAATATTTTTCCCGAGTCCTGATAAGGCGTAGGTTTTTTAAAGAATATTTTTCCCGAGTCCTGATAAGGCGTAGATTTTTTAAAGAATATTTTTCCCGAGTCCTGATAAGGCGTAGATTTTTTAAAGAATATTTTTCCCGAGTCCTGATAAGGCGTAGATTTTTTAAAGAATATTTTTCCCGAGTCCTGATAAGGCGCAGATTTATTAAAGAATAATTTTCCCGAGTCCTGATAAGGCGTAGATTTTTTAAAGAATATTTTTCCCGAGTCCTGATAAGGCGTAGATTTTTTAAAGAATATTTTTCCTGAGTCCTGATAAGGCGTAGATTTTTTAAAGAATATTTTTCCCGAGTCCTGATAAGGCGTAGATTTTTTAAAGAATATTTTTCCCGAGTCCTGATAAGGCGTAGATTTTTTAAAGAATATTTTTCCTGAGTCCTGATAAGGCGTAGATTTTTTACAGAATATTTTTCCCGAGTCCTGATAAGGCGTAGATTTTTTACAGAATATTTTTCCCGAGTCCTGATAAGGCGTAGATTTTTTAAAGAATATTTTTCCCGAGTCCTGATAAGGCGTAGATTTTTTAAAGAATATTTTTCCCGAGTCCTGATAAGGCGTAGATTTTTTAAAGAATATTTTTCCCGAGTCCTGATAAGGCGTAGATTTTTTAAAGAATATTTTTCCCGAGTCCTGATAAGGCGTAGATTTTTTAAAGAATATTTTTCCCGAGTCCTGATAAGGCGTAGATTTTTTAAAGAATATTTTTCCCGAGTCCTGATAAGGCGTAGATTTTTTAAAGAATATTTTTCCCGAGTCCTGATAAGGCGTAGATTTTTTAAAGAATATTTTTCCCGAGTCCTGATAAGGCGTAGATTTTTTAAAGAATATTTTTCCCGAGTCCTGATAAGGCGTAGATTTTTTAAAGAATATTTTTCCCGAGTCCTGATAAGGCGTAGATTTTTTAAAGAATATTTTTCCCGAGTCCTGATAAGGCGTAGATTTTTTAAAGAATATTTTTCCCGAGTCCTGATAAGGCGTAGATTTTTTAAAGAATATTTTTCCCGAGTCCTGATAAGGCGTAGATTTTTTAAAGAATATTTTTCCCGAGTCCTGATAAGGCGTAGATTTTTTAAAGAATATTTTTCCCGAGTCCTGATAAGGCGTAGATTTTTTAAAGAATATTTTTCCCGAGTCCTGATAAGGCGTAGATTTTTTAAAGAATATTTTTCCCGAGTCCTGATAAGGCGTAGATTTTTTAAAGAATATTTTTCCCGAGTCCTGATAAGGCGTAGATTTTTTAAAGAATATTTTTCCCGAGTCCTGATAAGGCGTAGATTTTTTAAAGAATATTTTTCCCGAGTCCTGATAAGGCGTAGATTTTTTAAAGAATATTTTTCCCGAGTCCTGATAAGGCGTAGATTTTTTAAAGAATATTTTTCCCGAGTCCTGATAAGGCGTAGATTTTTTAAAGAATATTTTTCCCGAGTCCTGATAAGGCGTAGATTTTTTAAAGAATATTTTTCCCGAGTCCTGATAAGGCGTAGATTTTTTAAAGAATATTTTTCCCGAGTCCTGATAAGGCGTAGATTTTTTAAAGAATATTTTTCCCGAGTCCTGATAAGGCGTAGATTTTTTAAAGAATATTTTTCCCGAGTCCTGATAAGGCGTAGATTTTTTAAAGAATATTTTTCCCGAGTCCTGATAAGGCGTAGATTTTTTAAAGAATATTTTTCCCGAGTCCTGATAAGGCGTAGATTTTTTAAAGAATATTTTTCCCGAGTCCTGATAAGGCGTAGATTTTTTAAAGAATATTTTTCCCGAGTCCTGATAAGGCGTAGATTTTTTAAAGAATATTTTTCCCGAGTCCTGATAAGGCGTAGATTTTTTAAAGAATATTTTTCCCGAGTCCTGATAAGGCGTAGATTTTTTAAAGAATATTTTTCCCGAGTCCTGATAAGGCGTAGATTTTTTAAAGAATATTTTTCCCGAGTCCTGATAAGGCGTAGATTTTTTAAAGAATATTTTTCCCGAGTCCTGATAAGGCGTAGATTTTTTAAAGAATATTTTTCCCGAGTCCTGATAAGGCGTAGATTTTTTAAAGAATATTTTTCCCGAGTCCTGATAAGGCGTAGATTTTTTAAAGAATATTTTTCCCGAGTCCTGATAAGGCGTAGATTTTTTAAAGAATATTTTTCCCGAGTCCTGATAAGGCGTAGATTTTTTAAAGAATATTTTTCCCGAGTCCTGATAAGGCGTAGATTTTTTAAAGAATATTTTTCCCGAGTCCTGATAAGGCGTAGATTTTTTAAAGAATATTTTTCCCGAGTCCTGATAAGGCGTAGATTTTTTAAAGAATATTTTTCCCGAGTCCTGATAAGGCGTAGATTTTTTAAAGAATATTTTTCCCGAGTCCTGATAAGGCGTAGATTTTTTAAAGAATATTTTTCCCGAGTCCTGATAAGGCGTAGATTTTTTAAAGAATATTTTTCCCGAGTCCTGATAAGGCGTAGATTTTTTAAAGAATATTTTTCCCGAGTCCTGATAAGGCGTAGATTTTTTAAAGAATATTTTTCCCGAGTCCTGATAAGGCGTAGATTTTTTAAAGAATATTTTTCCCGAGTCCTGATAAGGCGTAGATTTTTTAAAGAATATTTTTCCCGAGTCCTGATAAGGCGTAGATTTTTTAAAGAATATTTTTCCCGAGTCCTGATAAGGCGTAGATTTTTTAAAGAATATTTTTCCCGAGTACTGATAAGGCGTAGAATATGTCTATTCAAGCCCAGCTAAGGCGTAGATTTTTTAAAAAATATTTTTTTCAAACCCTTATTAGGGTAGATTTTTTAAAGAATATTTTGTCAGGTCCTCTTTTTATTAAAAAACTCATCCCGTATATTTTTTGTTTTACTTTTTTGTTCAGGGTCAAATGGACGCCTCGGCCTATATTCCAGAAACCAGATTCAAAGCCATTACCCTCTTCATTGTGATTTTCTCTTTGGGTGTGGCCCTCACCATTCCATCAGTTGAATTAATTATCGGTCTGGTTGGTTCAACAATTGGTGTTGCGATTTGTGTTATGTTTCCGGCAGCTTGTTTCCGATCAATTATACGCAAAAATAGCATGGAACGTAGTCTGGCCCAGCTAATAATTATTGGTGGGTTTTGTCTTATGATTTTGGGTACGTACGCCAATCTTTCCGCCATTGATGAAAAAAGTTCCGGACCCCATATGGAAGTGGCAAAAATTGATGAAATCTTGCTGAAACCAACAGAGCTACCAGCGCCTCATAATCTCCTGGATGAAAAAATTAAAAATATTGAAAAGGCTATGGAAGAGAAATATGCGGCCAAAGTTGAAGAAGAAAATAAAAATCAGGGACTAAAACAGAGTCTGGAAAATCCCATTAAGGCCAATAATAATTCACAAATAACAGCGAAGATAGAGAAACCATCACCGCCACCATTGCCGGTGGATGAAATACATTTACCACATGTCGATGAGGATATAAAGGAAAAGAAAGTTGAGGAGGTTAAAACGGATTTGGGGCTAGAGAAAAATGAGGAAAATGTCCAGCCACCAGCTGCCCCTAAAGAAGAAGAAATCAATATTCAAGCAAAAGAAAGTAAATCAGACATTAAAATTGTGGAAAACAAAGAGGTAGGGGATAAGAAATCAGAAAATTCCAAAACCACAGCTGCATTGCCACAACAAACCATTGACCATGATGCCATTCGCAAGGATGAAGAAATTGCCAAAGAAGAAATGAAAATTGAAAATAAGCAAGAAAACGAAGAGCTAAAGAAAACCAAGGAAGAATTGGAGAAAACAAAAGATTTACTTGAAAAGAAAGTCGAAGAACTCAAGGAGGAGTTGGTAAAACAAAATCAGGAAACCCAGAATTTGGTGGTAGAAAAACTGGGAGAAGTTGTAGAGAAATTTGAGGAGATCGAACGTAAAGTACAAAATCAAAAGGTAGATGATAGACAGGATAAACCAGCTTTGAATGATCAAGCTGTCAAAGGTGAGGAGAAAGTGAAAGAAGAAAAACAAGACTTAAACAAAGTTAACAATACAGCGAATGCTGTCGTAACACCCAGTAAAGGGTCATTAATTTCCATATTGACTGATAATAGAAATTTAAGCAATGATCTCCATGCACAACCAGAATCTGCAGTCTATGAACCTTTGTCATATAAAACCGGTGAATTAATTGAACATGCCCGCAATAGCAGCAGTAATTTGGAAAAACGTTTACCATTACCATTGGCTTTGCTCATCAATGCATCACAGGCAAAAATAAATGAAAGCATTTCAAATAATAAAATCCCAAAAGAAACTTTAAATGTGACAAATTCAAATAATGCCAACAGAACCCAAGAAACGGATAAAATCAACATTGATTCTATTCGAAGAGAAATTTTACAATTACATGAAACCGCCGAAAATAGTAACTCTCCCACCAATGATAACACCCAACAACACCAACCGCTAGACAATAAAAACAACGCACATCGCATGAAGCGTTCCAATCTAATGTCTGAAGATAATTGCCTACCAGAACCAAATATTGAAAATTTATTGGCCGGTTCCTCTAGTTTAGGTAATGCCGCTGGAGATTTGGAAATGAAAATTGGTCGTGATTTAAAATCTATTGATAGTGAAGATTAATTTGAATTTATCTGAAGAAATAAAATTTCTCATGGCATTTAATAGGCATTAATTATGAAACTAATAGATTATGGAAATCGAATGATAAAACTAACCTTGTACCTTTTTAGTATTGTTTTAAGATTTAGAATATTAAGCGTATCTACTTATGATGTTAGAATTTATTTATTTTCTCTGTAAATAAATAACTGTGTGTATAGTTTAGATGATTTAGAAATATATAGAAGTGAAAAACATTCAATGCAAAATAAACAATAATAACAACAAGGAATTGTAAATAAAGAAATGAAACTATATTTTAAAAAAAAATCTTGTGGTTTTTGCTGAGTTTTTTATAATCTACACAACAAGGTTGTGAAAAGGCGTAGGTTTTTTAAAGAATATTTTCCCGAGTCCTAATAAGTCGTAGATTTTTTAAAGAATATTTTTTCCCAATTTCTTATAAGGCGTAGATGTTTTAAAGAATATTTTTTCGGAGTCTTGATAAGGCGTCGATTTTTTAAAGAATGTTTTCCCGAGTCCTGATAAGGCGTAGTTTTTTTAAAGAATATTTTTTCCTAGTCCTTTCAAGGCGTACATTTTTTAAAGAATATTTTTTTCGTAGTCCTTCCAAGACGTGAATTTTTTAAAGAATATTTTTTTCGTAGTCCTTCCAAGACGTGAATTTTTTAAAGAATACTTTTTCAGACAATGGCATGAGGTTGATTAACTTCGCGGCAGCAAAAAAAAATGGTAGTTAGCAGCACCAGATTCAAGCATCTCGATATACACAAGGCCACTTGGATTTATCCCGATCGAACAACGAGAAATCAAATCGATCACGTTGTGATAAACGGAAGGCATTCATCCAGTGTTCTAGACGTCCGATCGATCCGGGGAGCGAATATCGATTCGGGCCAATATCTTGTGACAGCCAAGGTACACACCCGCCTTAATGTAGCAGCAAAGGTGCGATCTAATGTAACACGGAAATTTGACGTCGAAAAGCTGCAAACACAACAGATAACAGAATCCTACTCCGCTCAACTTACCCAACTGCTTGACGAAAGCACCCCTGGTCCCGATAATAATATAGAAGCACAATGGCAGAGAATTGCCCACTCCCTACAAACTGCAGCAAAAGCAACACTTGGGTACCAAAGACCACCATCAAGAAATCCGTGGTACGATCAGGAGTGTCGTAATGCTGCTGATATGAAAAACGCAGCGTATAGGGCAACCCTGCGGACAGTAGCAACACGTAATGCAATTGAGAAATATCGGGAGAAAAGGAAAGAGGAGAAACGTATTTTCAGAAAAATAAAGGAAGAACAAGAAAACCGTGAGCGTGAGAAAATCGAGATGTGCAGGAGTCACAATGAAGTTTCAAAATTCTACCAACGGGTAAAACACCAAACCGAAGGCTTTGGTGCAGGAATATCCTCCTGTAGAGATAAAGAAGGAAACCTTGTGACAGATACCGCCAGCGTGCTTAGGATCTGGAAGGAGCATTTTGAAAAACATCTGGTATCAAATAGTAGCGATGAAGAGGATACCCCAGAACCAATAATAGATGACGGTACAGAGTGTATACCACCTAGCCAAGATGATGTCAGAATAGCAATCAATCGGTATAATATATATAGAATAATAAAGCTGCAGGTGCCGATGGGTTACAAGCCGAACTATTCACAATAAGTACAATTTGGCTAGAAGAATGTATGCCCAATGATTGGAACCTCAGCATCCTGTGTCCCGTGCACAGGCATAGGAGACAAGACGATATGTGCCAGCTATAGAGGAATAAGTATCCTTCCCATCGCATATAAAGTGCTATCCAGCGTACTGTGTGAACGACAGAAGTCAATGGTCAATGACATTATTGGACCATACCAATGTGGCTTCAGACCTGGTAAATCCACCATTGACCAGATTTTCACTCTGCGACAAATCCTGAAAAAAACACGAAAAATACATCGACACATTTCACCTATTCGTCGACTATAAAGCCGCATTCGACAGCCCTATCCGTTCAAAGGTTTATGACTGCGTTTGGCATTCCTGTAAATTAATTCGGCTATGCAGGATAACTTTAACAGGAGCCCTTTAATACCTAACGAGGATTCAGACAAGGTGTTAGTTTGTCGTGTGACCTTTTCAACATCCTGCTGGAAAAAGTCATACGAGAGTCAAAAGTGAACAGAAATGGCACTCTGTACACCAAGCAACACATGTTACTCGCCTACGCCGAGTACATCGACATAATGGGTCGAACATTGAGAGCGGTAACAGCCACCTTTGAACAAATTGAGAAGAAGTCTGCCAAAGTGGGTCTGGCAGTAAACGGCGAGAAGACAAAGCTGATGTCCAGTAGACTCGGACCAACTGTGGAACTTGAGAACTACAGCTTCGAGGTAGTCAAACATTTTGTATACCTTTGTACCGCCATACATAAAACGAATGACATCAGTTTTGAAATTCGGAGAAGGATAGTGATGGCCATCTCAAAAGCAAGGTCACCTCCCGCCAGACCAAACTCACACTCTAGAGGACGCTGATATACCCGTGCTGTTATACGGATCTGAAGCATGGGTACTTACACAAGCAGATTAGGCAGCTCTTGGAGTGTTTGAGAGAAAAATTCTCCGAAAGATCTATGGGCCGATCTGCGTTGACGGTGAATATCGCCGTCGAATGAACCATGAGTTGTACCAGCTATTTTCGGACATCGACATTGCTGCAGCGACTACGTTGGCTAGGTCATGTTGTGAGAATGGTTGAAGATGCCCAGCCAAGGAGGCATATAAAAGCGAACCAGCTGCTGGATCAAGCAGAAGGAGAAGGCCAAGAATACGTTGGAAAGATCAAGTCGAAGACTACATCGGATATGGAACGAAAGTTCTGTCACAATCCAGCTAAGTAAGTATTTTTTCATAGTCCTTCCAAGACTTTCATTTTTTGAGGAATATTTTGTCATGTCTTGATAAGGCGTACATTTTTGTAGGAATATTGTTTCATGGTCCTCCCCAGACGTGGATTTTTTAAAGAATATTTTCTAAGGTCCTATATGGGCTTGTACTTTCTATGGAAAATTTTTAAGGTCCTTATTTTCCAAAATTGAAAAATTCAATATTTATTTATTTTTATTTTATAAATTTTATTTTAAATTAAATCGTCTTAAATTAGTTAACAATTTGAACTACTTATAGTGGTTTTTATTTCGTTTTATAGAAAGGCCAACTTTTACGAGAGAGAAAAAAAATTATGATGAAATTTAACAATCAACTACGTTTGAATACGTTTATAAATCGTATAATAATATTAATTCGTAATGTAAAAAGTTGTACTTATAATTTCGATCATAATGGTGTTGAGTGCATAAGACAGCTTATCCAGAGGTATTCTAGGTTTGATATATATCGTAATTGCTTCTTTTTTAGAATTATTACAAAATTATATATATGTATGTATGTAGATCCCATGCGTGTTGGTGGCAGTAGCTACACAATCATCGAATTTTAAACATCACCGCCTAAACTGTGAAGATCATGAAGGACCTGAGAAAGAGAGTAGAATAAAAGAATTTTTAAAAATTATTTAAAAAGAATATAAAATGAAAAGGCAATTTTTAAAGGATTTTTAGCAGTCTCTTAATACTCGGATCCTGTAAATATATTACCTCCATTATAGCAGCAATACTCCAGGCTTGTGTACGACACGAATCACGACAATAGGCTCCATTTTCATTTGTTAATTCTGGCAAACCACGCCAATGCGAAGTTTGAATCTCCTTTAAGTGGGCTCTCAAAATATTCCTAAGAAATCGAACAAAAATTAAACATTGTTAGCTCTTAAGAAATGTATAGGGATGTCAGTTACGACTTACCATGTTTCTGCAATAGTTTCATTTAGATGACCACATTTTTTACCAAATATCAAACGGGCCCTAAGATAATAACCAATAGGCCATACCCATTCGGGTCCTTGATGGTAGTTGGCACCATGGGCTACTGTACAATCGGTGGAATCATTCGAATTGTCATAGTTGCCACGATAGTTCCAATCGCTTGAATCCAAAGTCTTCATGCCCAATGGGCCCAATAAATGTTCTCTGGAAGAAAAAAAAAACAAAATCAATAAATGAACTGGGTCTTGAAAGAAATAAAGAATATTATTTCAAGGTCCTCCCAAGGACCAAGAATATTTTTCAAGGTCCTTCAAAGCCGTGAATTTTTGAAAGAATTTTTTTCAAAGTCCTCTAAAGGCCTGGGGTTCTTAAACATTTTTTAAGAATATTTTTTCAAGGTTTTTAAGGTCTTTCCAAGGACAAATAATATTTTTTCAATGTTCTCCCAAGACGTGGATTTTTAAAGATTCTCTAAGGCCCCCCTAAGGCACGAAGTTTTTAAAGATTGATTTCAGGGATTTTTTAAGAAAATGTATTAAATTTTTTTTGCAACGTCCTCTCAAGGCGTGAATTTTTTTTACACAAGGCGATTTAAATAACATTTTTTAAGCTCCTATATAGCCCTGGATTTTTAAAAGATAATTTTTTCAAGGCCCCGCAAAGGTCTAAATTTTGAAGGAAAATTTTCTCAAAGTCCCATAAAGGTGTGGATTTATTAAAGAATAGTTTTCAAGGACCTTCCATAATTTGAATTTTCTACAGAATAGTTTTTCAAGTCCCTTCCAAGGCTTGGATTTTTGAAAGAATATTTTCTGAAATTTCAAATTATTTACAAATTATTTTTTTTTTTTGAGGTCCCACAGAGGCCTGAATTTTTTTCAAATAATGTTTTCTCAAGGTCCCACAGAGGCCTAGCATTTTTACGAATATTTCCCATGGTCATCTTTTTATTATGTCCTGTCCTTTACCTGGCTTTTTCTAACGCAACCCATGCATGTTGGGGATTAAATATTTCCGGGGCCACAACCATGCTAATGGGGAAATTACATCTCAGCTGATAGTCGGTCCAGCGCTGTGATGCACCATAACAATCCTTATAGATGTTTTTCTTGTTGGCCAAGGGTGCCTTTTCCGTTTCGGTGACAAAGAAGAATTTCTCGAAATTTTCACCAATGCGATTTGCCCATTCCTTCCAGGTCCATTTGGTGGTTTGACCTATAAAAATTAAAAAAAAAAATTAAAAAGAATCTCAAAATAAGAAACGTCTAAGGAAATATTCCACCCTACCATTGGGACCCTTCCTGGTCACCGAATCATATTCAATAATACCCTTCTCATGAAGGGATTGCATAAATCTCAGCACAGCATATTGCAAGCCCACCAATTCCACAGCTGAACCATCACGTGGAGTATTTGGTCGACCACGATTACCAGCCTTTTCCGAAGAACCCATTTTATCCATCCATGTACCACAATTCCATTGATTACCACCGAACACAAAACCAGTTTCGGGATTAATACCAATTTGATTGTTGAACCCATTATCGGTCATGTGGGCATCAATTTCATAGCCAGCATTCCTTTCACGATATTGCAAACCCTGGAAGTGTACCTTCAACGCTTCTTGCATGACATCAATCAGGACTTGATCGAATTTTCCTGGAGGATGAGGTTCGGAGTCATCATATGGGAAAATGCGAGACACCTTATCCTGCAAAATATCCTTGCCATGGGGTACATGATCGATGTACTGCTTAATGCTGTGCAACCACCACCAAACGGCATCACGACAATTGTAACGTGGTTTGGTTCCATTGTCCAGGAGATTGGGTATCAAACCATGACGCAGACACTGGGCAAAGCCGAGAATAATGTAGCGGGCTTCGGTGAAACGACCGGTCAACAAAAGGAGACCACGTAAGGAAATGAAGGTGTCACGACCCCAACAACGCATATAGCCGGTGGAGAAGTGTGGCAAACCTGCGGAGAGGGTGACACATTGCTGTGGTGGTTTTGGTGGTGCCAATGAGGGGCTGAGGGGTGGCAAATTTGCCGATTTGCATACAGTTAGGAACTGCAAAGTGGCCAAGGCCAATGCTTGTGGGAAATCGTGGCCATCACGCACGGATTCTGGCATTAACGCGTAAACCCTCTTCACCAGCACTTCATAGACCCCACTGACAATGGCGTCAAAGTAGCAGGGGATTAAGTAGCGTGGTATCTTCTTCAAAGGATCAAAGGCAGATTTTAACCATTTCGAAAGAGCCTTTGTTCCATCGTGATGTGTCAAACGATCCGCTATGTAATCCATCATCCAATCACCATCACGCAAATTATTACACAATGGATGGCCCAGATCATTTTTAGGTGAAATTTCTGTTAGCAAGGAGACAAAACCTTGCAGACCACAATACACCACTGGCCCATAATCGGGTATGTCATAGGCGGCTCCACCAAAGCCCAAATCACGCTCTTCTTGATCACACGAGAACAAGGCACGATTGAGATCGGTAAAATCTAGCTTATCCACGATCTTAACCAATTCTTCGTAGTGGGAACCCTTCTTGTGATGGAGCGACTCGGTGATGGTTTGCAGATTAACAAAGTTTTTACCAATATCCGGTTTCAACGAAGCACGAATGGCAACCACTGAACCCGGACGCAAGTTAATCAATTCCAATTGTGTCACATTGCCATCATAGGCGGGATGGGGTCTAAAGATTTGCGATTTTTCCAATGGGATATGTTCGCGCAATTTCAGCTGGAATTGTTGATAACCATTCACAACCTTGGGATCCTTCTTGAAGGGCACTGGACGATCGAAGGGTTTATCACCTTTCATATGCAATTCGGCCTCCAAAATAATCTCTTCCAGATGGCCTTCGAAACGTAGGGGGCGAACAAATGTTGGACCAGCATTCGGGTGAGGATAACCAAATGAGGTGTGGGCAACCAGAATGACACTTTGATGGGTCTTGGGTGAGTGTCGGGTAATGGCCACAATATTTGGATCCATTTGATCGACAAAAACTTGATTGAAACCCTCCTCGGCCAGCTGGCCGTGTAGGATGTTCAATGCCCGTTTGGCAGCAACAATGCCGCTGGTGAAGCTGACACCCTTCTCCCATTCCTGATAGGTACGCTCCTCGTCGACCACATGGATCTGAAACAAGAATGAAGAAAAATGTTATTCAAAGGTCTATTAAGCGGATTTTTTAAAGAATATTTTTCAAGGTCTAAAAGAGGCACAGATTTTTTTTTAAATATATTTTAAGATCTACAATAGGCCAGGATTTTACACGAGTCTGAATTATTTAAACAATTTTTTTTTCAGAGACCCACATAGGCCTGATTTTTTCATGAATATTAGAAAGTGTACTCACATGATGTGGCACCAATTCATCGTAACCACGGTTACTGCCGGTGGCACAGCAAGCCATCGACACCAAGGCAGCCGAAGGCAACAAATCATAAACGGAACGCTTCTCCACTGGCGATGGATTATCGTGAGTCTGATCCATGAATAAGGCATGGGCAATATTCGGTGCCAAATCACGTTTGGGATTAACAAAGAATGCTCCCACCGGTTCGCCACCATAACGATAGACCAGACGACCCTCCTCATGGGAATCCCATGCAGACAGAGCTTCTCTAATCAACGATGTAATACCCAAACGATTTACGAACACATTATCTGTGGCATCGGAATTCGTAAACAACTCAGCCACAACATACAAATCAGGATTAACTTCTCGTGCAGCATCCAATAGATATTCGGCCACATGCAACGGCGTTGAATGGCAATTATCCAAACGGACACCATCGAAGATGCGAGCGGTGGTTTGAACATATTCCGTCATATGGTTCCAGAGATGGGGGCTATCTTGAGGACGACGTCCATAGCGTAGTTTGACACTATCACCCCAGGCAATGAGTTCTCGCTTCAAATAGACATTGGCGTGGCCGGGTTGTTTTTCGGCAAAATCTTTTAGCGGATCACTGGCACCCATGACCCAGCCGTTGTGGGCCATAAAGAATTCACCCATTTTGCCGTACATGCCCTCTTCGATCTCCTGCAAAGATTTACCCAAGGCCTTGGTTTTGGTGAAATATTCCATGAAGATTTTATGCTTTTCGGATATTTCGCGAATCCTCGGTCCATCCTCTTGGACACGTTCATAGCGGATGCCAGCCAAACAATTGCCAATGGCATAGTTGAGATAATCCTGGATCTCAGAGCGCACCCCCTCATTCAACCATTCCAAATGGCGTCGGAAGGTATCGGCACATTTACGCAAACGGGCCTCTTCATCGAAACAATCCGGATGGAAGGCATTGAAAATGTCCATGGCCAGTTCCAAATCAACAGTAGCTCCAAAACGACGATATTCCGGGTCGGTAATTAATTTAACTTCCTCGAAACGTTCCGTCTTGGCCACATTGGTTGGAGGTTCCCGCTGACGACATTGTGTAATAAATTCGTTGGTGTATTTCATGACATTACATTGATAGAGTTCGTGAATGTTGACCTTGGGAAGGTAGACGGTATGTAGTTGGAAACTCAACGATTCCAGATGGCCTTCCCATTCGATAATTTTTGGTACCCCGACACTGTCGAGCAGGCCATTGGCAATGTCTTCACCGCATTTGGCCAGTACAGCATCGAGTAAAAAGGCTGGTCTCAAATAGGGACAGGTGGCACACGAGTAGGTGGCATCAGGATACTCCAATAACCATTCCGATTCGTTGGCGGTATGATTCAAGACGATATCGCAAATGGAGGCAACCTAAAGGAGAGAAAAAATTGAAGAAAATTAAAATTCGAACTTAGAAAAAAACCTCAGGATCCAGAGAAAATTGACCTCTTTCGGAAAAAATTGGCCATAGTACGGAACTGAAGTCTGGTGATTTTTTTCTATTAAAAAATTTGACTTCAGTTAGTGCGGAAATGAGGTCTGTCGATTTTTTCTGCTGAAAAAATTGACATCAGTTTCGCACAAAGTCCTGACAATTTCTTTCTATAGAAAAAAGACCTCTGTGCGGAATTGAGGTCTGCTAATTTTTTTCCTATAGAAAAAAAATACTTTTGTGCGGAACTAATGCCTTCATTTTTTTCTAGTTTTGTTTTCAAAGGAAAAAGTACCTCAGTTCGGAACTGAGTCTTTCCACGTTTTTTTTCTTCCAAAGGGAAAAAATTAGCTCAGTTAGGAAATGCGGTCTAATGTATTTATAGCTATACAAAAAAATTAACCTTAGTGCGGAACTGAGGTCTGACGATTTTTTTCTATAGAAAAAAATGACTTCAGTGCGGAACTGAGGTCTGGAGAATTTTCTTTTTCTATACAAAAAATATGCACCTCTGTGTGTACTGAGTTTCACCAAATGTTTTTCTATAGAAAAACATTGACCTCAGTGCGGAACTGAGGTCTACACATTTTTCTATAGAAAAACTTCGAGTTCTGAATTTATTACTTACCCCCCATTCTTGGCGACATTTCTTAACGATTTTCTCCACATCATCGAAAGTCACCTTGACACCCTTCGAGGGAGCAAAATGAGGATTTACACGATTTTGATTGCGTAGCGAATAAGCCGACTTCGAGGCACCCAATTCCTGGATGGGTGTAAAATGTATCATATTGTAACCAGATTCTTTGGTTACACGCAATTTCTGTTCCCAGGTGTTAATGGGACCCAATAGCTTAGACAACACCGTTTGACAACGTACAGAATCCAAGGGTATAACTTTTTGGGCTCCAATAGGGCCAACATGTAATATTGGTTCCACTTGTATGTAAAGAGATCCAGCAGGTACTTGCTTAGGACTGGAAACATAAAATTTAAAATTAATATTGAAAATTTGAAATTATTTTTTGAACGCTTACCAATCTTTGTAGTGGAACCAAAAACGAAATGTTCCCGACATTGTCATTTTAACTTCGGTATATATATCCGTATCCACCACATGGGCTGAATTGTATTTATTGGTGGTGATTTTGGTACCATTTTTCAAATACCAATATAAAATACGATATTCCGTACGCTTGAATTTGCGACCTAAACCCGGGATGAAAAGGAGAATATTGGAGAATTGTGTTATCTCGATGTAATATTTGCAGCTTACCCTCCATCGGATAATTGGTATAGAGAACAATTTCCTTTCCCAACAGACCAGCATCGGGATGGACATGTACTGTGGAGCCACGTTTAACGCGATACAATACATGTTCGGCATCATTACCCTCCTTAATGGGTACACTAAGACATTCCGAATTGGTACCCATTTTTATAACCTGAAAATAAAAAAAAACGAAAATTAGAAATAATTCCTAAAAATTTATCAAGTTTTGATCAAAATCAAATGTAGTAGTTGTACACTGAACAACAAGGTTATTGCGAACAACACAAACATCGAATTTAATTATAAAATATGTAGGGTGCGTATAAGTAGTATTAATTATATTTATTTCATGTACTATGGGGCGTATGATTGTTTATATTAATAATTCGGAAATCATACGTAACATTGACGGAACCTCTTCGAATAAAGGAAAAAATATCTTTAAACCCAAATTCTTCGGAAAAAATTAGAACCCATTTTTAAAGAAACTGAGATCGAATTTTTTCTATAGAAAAACAACCTCAGGAACTGAAATAGGATACTTTTACCAATGAAAGTGAGGTCAAATTGTAAAAAACTCAGTTGCAGCTGAGGATTTTTTCTATTGAAATAACATCCGATCTCTTTTCCCACCGAGATATTTTTTCTATAGTACAGTTCTACTATTCCGCACTGAGGTCAATTTTTTATATAGGAAGAAATCGGCGAAATGGAGGTCAATTTTTGCCTATAGAAAAATTTCGGTACACCTCAGTTCCGCACTGAGGTAAATTTTTTTCTACAGAAAAAACGCCCTCAGACCTCAGTTTTTTCCGCAAAAAAAATCTGAGGTCAATTTTTTTTACTATTTTTTTCTATAGAAAAAAATTAACCTCAGTGTCGAACTGTGGTCTGTGTTTTTTTCTGTAGAAAAAATTGACCTCAGTACTGCCGAATTTTTTCCTTAAAGGTCAATTGTTTTCTAAAAAAAAAAAATCGACAGACTTTAGTTTCGTACTGAGGTTAATTTTTTTCTAAAAAAAAAATCGGCAGACCTCAGTTCCGCACTGAGGTCAATTTTTTCTATAGAAAAAAGAAAAATCCGCAGACCTCAGTTCCGCATTGAGGTAAATTTTTTTCTATAGAAACAAATTTGGCAGACCTCAGTTCCGCACTGAGGTCAATTTTTTTCTTGAGGTCAATTTTTTTCTATAGAAAAAAATTCGACAGACCTCAGTTCCGCACTGAGGTCAATTTTTTTCTATAGAAAAAAATTCGACAGACCTCAGTTCCGCACTGAGGTCAATTTTTTTCTATAGAAAAAAATTCGACAGACCTCAGTTCCGCACTGAGGTCAATTTTTTTCTATAAAAAAATTCGAAGACCTCAGTTCCGAATTGAGGTCAACTTTTTTATTTAAAAAAACGGCAGAACTAAGTTCCGCAATTAGGTCAATTTTTTCAAAAAAAAAAAATAGAACTCGGCAGACCTCAATTTTTTTCTATAGAAAAAAATTCGACAGTTCCGCAGCTGATGTTCTTTTTTCTATAGAAAAAAATTCGGCAGACCTCAGTTTCCCACTGAGATCAATTTTTTTCAAAAAAAAAAAAAAGAATTTTTTCGGCAGAAAAAATTCCTCAGTTCCGCACTGAGGTCAATTTAAAAAAATTCGGCAGACCTCAGTTCCGCACTGATGTCAATTTTTTCTCTACAGAAAAAAATTCGGTAGACCTCAGTTCCGCACTGAGGTCAATTTTTTCCTTCAAACTGAGGTCTTCAGATTTTTTTCTATGCGATTTTTTCTACAACAAAAAATGTCCTCGGTTTTTTTTATAGAGATAAGAGTTTTGAGTAGGTTTTTCATGTATATACTTTTTTATCTTCCTTCCGAAATGGTTTCAAACGCTTCAAACATGCCAGCAGGCTCAAACAACCACAGCCCATTTTTGTGGATTTTTTGTTTTTCTTCAGTTTTACTGTTATTTAATTATTCGTCAATTGTTTTTTTATGGTCTAGTAATTAGTCCGCACATAGATATTTCCATATCTAATGGCTTGGTGATGGACACGCGTTTAAGGTCATCTTCAAATATTCAATTTTCGTCACTTTCATAAGGCAAAGCAATTCAGCTTTTTCTTGTTGTTGTTTTTTCTTTTTTTTTTTTGGTAATTTTTATCAATAACTTTTAATCAAAGAAAAAAAGTCTCTTGTCGTTGTAGTTGTTTTTGTTGCTATATTTTATTATGTCATAATAACTCAATGTCACCCGGCAACGTGTCGCATAACTTTCAATTGAGAATCAATGTCATCATTCAGTAGTAGAAGTGACGAAGTTCGGCGAGCGACCGACCGACCAAAAAATTCTCGACGACCTTTCAAATGTTGTTTCGATTAATAACTACCTTAGACATCGAGCGGCTGTTGGTGATCAAGCCAGGCTCGCCGCATTTAATTCAATTCGCCTTTGCCGCAAAGATTTGTCAATTGATGCTCCTTGGGTTACTGTTGTTGTTGCTGCTGTAATGGCGCCACAAATGACATTCAAATCATCTGTTGTTGTAGTTTTTTTTTTAGGAAAACAAAACTAGAAGGGATTTCTAGACCCATTACAAAAATTTACCTTCTAACCACAACTTAGCGAATTTATTACAAATTTTCGTAATTTATAAATGGGAAGCTAAACGAATTCTACTCAAGTTTCGAAGCTATTATTAGCATTTTATAGTTAGATGTCATACAATATTTAGAACATACCCATACATATTAGTGTTGTTGTTATTTACAATTACACTAGGCAACAAATTAAATGAAAAAAATTATATAAAATTCTGTGGACATTTTTTTCTATACCAAAAAAATTAGCAGACTTCAGTTCCGAACTGGGGTCAACAATTTTGTATAGGAAACAAATTGTTCACCCAAGTTTGGAAATGAGATCTGCGTTTTTTTTTTTCTAAAGTAAACAATTGACCCAATTCTTCGGAAGGTCGGCTAATTTTTTTTCTGTAAAAAAATGTTGACCTCAGTTTGAAAATCAGGTCTGCTAATTAGGTCTGCTACATAAAAAATTGTCCCCATTCGGTGTCAGTGCGGAGGTCAGCTTAGAAGTGTCGGAATTTTTCCAATAATTTTTTTTCCAGTTCTTCTGAAGGTAGGCTAATTTTTTTTATAGCAAAAAATTTTTACCTCCGTTTGAAAATGAGGTCTACTAATTATTTTTCTACATAAAACATTGTCCCCATTCGGGGTCAGTGCGGTCATCAGTGCGGAGGTCAGCTTGGAGCTGAAGTCGATCGAATTTTTCCAATAGAAAAAAATTGACCTCAGTGCGCACGAAGGTTCCGCACTGAGGACATTTTTCCTATAGAATAACATTCGGCAGACCTCAGTTCCGCATTGAGGTCAAATTTTTCTATTGAACAAATTCGATAGATTTCAGTTCCGAACTGACCTCCGCAGTTCCGAAATGGGGTCAATTTTTTATATAGAAAAACATTTTTTATAGAAAAAAATCGCAGACTGAGGTCAATTTTTTCCCCATAAGAAAAAAACAAAAATCCGGCAGACCTGAGTTCAGATTCGGCGCACCTCAGTTCCGCACTGAGGTCAGTTTTTTTACTAAAGAAAAAAATCACCAGACCTCAGTTCAATTTTTTATATAGAAAAAAAAAATAGGCAGACCTCATTTCCGAAATGGGGTCAAAATGTTTTTCTATAGGAAAAAAAATTTCGCAGACCTCAGTTCCGAACTGAGGTCAATTTTTCCTGCAGAAAAAAAAATCCGGTAGACACAGTTAAGATTCGGCACACCTCAGTTCCACACAGAGGTCTGGTTTTTTTCCTACAGAAAATATTCGTCCGACCCCAGTTTCGCACCGAGGTAAATATTTTTGTATAAAAAAAAATCGGCAGACCTCAGTTCCAAAATGTGGTGAAATTTTTTTCTATAGAAAAAGTTTTTCAGACCACAGTTCCGAAATGGGGTCGATTTTTTCTATAAAAAAATCTGGCAGACCTCAGTTCCGCACTGAAGTCTTTTTTTCTACAGACAAAAAATTCGGCAGACCTCAGTTTCGCACTGAGGTAAATATTTTTTGTATAGAAAACAAATCGGCAGAATTCAGTTCCAAAATGGGGTCAATTTTTTTATATCGGAAAAAATCGGCAGAACTTTTTTGAGAACTGGGGTGAAATTTTTTTTCTATAAGAAAAATTTTACAGACCTCAGTTCCGAAATGGGTCGGTTTTTTTATAGATAAAAATTCGCTCGACCTTAATTCATCCGAGGATATAGTTCCGCACTGAGGTATAGAAAACAAATCGGCAGAACTCAGTTCCGAACTGGGGTCAATTTTTTCCTATAGAAAAAAATCGGGCAGACCTCAGTTCCGCACTGAGGTCAATTTTTTCTATAGAAAAAAAAAATCCGGCAGACCTCTTTTCCGCACTGAGGACAAATTTTTCTACAAAAAAAAACCGCTATCCATCTGAGGATATTTTTTCTAAAAAAAAATTCGGCAGACCTCAGTTTCGCCCTGAGATCAGTCCTGCAATAAGGTCGATTTTTTTTCTTTAGAATAAAAATCTCGGATCTTAGTTCCACACTGAGGTTATTTTTTCTTTGGTTCTGTGGATTTTTTTTTTTCATTTCTTGATTTTCAACTTTTTTTTTGTTGCCCAGTGTAATTTTATAGCTCGGTCACAGCTGGTAGACCGAGTTCTGTTTTTAGTTGATAAGACGGACTCACATCACATTTCACAGTCGCATGCCATTTTTGCCACAATCATTAGTAGAGTACGACACGGAACGAGGTAGAAAATAGAAAAAAAAAACACAACCGAATCAAATTATGAAAATTATGCACATTTTCTTCTTTCAAACAAAAACATGATCGACGTCACTGACTGACAGATTTCTCGGACAGCTTCAAATCACCACAGCAAAACAGTTCAACAATACCCGAGTCACTCGACCCACAACAACACAGAGTACAAACGGCGAACGCATCACTTGAAAACATGATCGCGGACAATCACTCACTGACACACGCTGATAATTTCATATTTCAAGATTATCATTTTTGTATTTTTAATTTTCAATATTTTTTTTCAATTCTATTTTTATTTTCTTGTTTGGACATACCTCCTCATAACTTTTCGCTTTAGCCGGTTTATTACCCATGGCAATGGCTTTGGCATAGGATAGCTGTTGTTGTTGTTCTACCTGCAGTGCCTGATTGATTTCGATTTTATCGCCGTTATCGATAAATGGATCATTGACCCGATAATTGTCATTCGATGAACTATCACTGTCATCACTTTTGACATTTGCCTGGCGGACAGGTCGTCGTTTCTCCACCGGGGTACTTGGGCTGGAAGTTGGAGTGGTAGGCCTAGGACCATTGTCATTGGGTTTGGTGTCAACCTGATTGGTGATCTGTTGGAAACGTTCGTAGGCCCATCGGAAAACATAAAATCCCAGGCAGACAGTTAAGACGGTGGCGAAATTACGTTGGACCGCTCGAAAGACCCATTGTAGACCCTCTTGTAACCACATTATGAATGGTTGATTGGCTCGTTGTTGTTGCTATCAATAAAATTATTTGTTGTTGTAATTTTTCTTAATATTCGTTGTGGATTTTATATTTTTTGATTCGTTTTGCATTTCTATGCTGATAATGTCCATTGAAAAAACGGGCCACAGTACAATTAGAACCGAACAAGTTTACGGTTCGACAGTAACGAGTCAAATGATGCCGCACATTCAAAATGTTCTGAAGTAATTGAGGCAATCGAAAGAAAACAAAAACAACAACATCAGCAGCAACAACAAACAACACATAATTGTAGAAACAAATTAAAAGCCTGCCGAAAGTGTATTTGTTTTTTGAGGGGGAATGGGTACAGGAGGGAGACAAGCAACAGAAAATTAGTCAATAACATTATGACAACACCAAATTTTGGTGGGCCGACCAGTTTTTTTCGGGGGGGTGATTATGTAGATAAAAAGTAATTAAAATCTCACAGATGATCCAAAATCGGGCCACAGAGGATACTTTTTCTATAGAAAAAACAGAACTCAATTCCGATTGAGGTCAATCTTTTTAGTTAACCACCGAGGTAATTTTTTTTTCTATAGAAATATTCACCAGACCTCAGTTACCGACGGAGGTGATTTTATTTCTGTAACAACTAAGTTACCAACCGAGGGCAATTTTTTTCTATAGAAAAAAATTCACCAGACCTCAGTTACCCATTGATGTCAATTTTTTTCTATAGAAAAAAAAAATTCACCAGACCTCAGTTACCCACTGAGGTCAATTTTTTCTATAGAAAAAAATCACCAGACCTCAGTTACCCACTGAGGTCAATTTTTTTCTATAGAAAAAAATTCACCAGACCTCAGTTACCCACTGAGGTCAATTTTTTTCTATAGAAAAAAAGTCACCAGACCTCTGTTACCCACTGAGGTCAATTTTTTTTCTATAGAAAAAAAATCACCAAAAAATTCACCAGTTACCCACTGAGGTAAATTTTTTTCTATAGAAAAAATTCAGCAGACCTCAGTTACCCACTGAGGTCAATTTTTCCTGTTAAAAAAATCACCAGACCTCAGTTACTAATCGAGGTCAATTTTTTCTTAAAAAAAAAAAATTCGCCAGGTAAATTTTTTCTGTGGAAAAATATTCACCAGACCTCAGTTACCCAATGAGGTCAATAAAACAAATTCACCAGACCTCATTTTTTTTCATATTAAAAAATCATCTCAGGCTTCAGTTTCGACTATAGAAAAAATCGATCTCCACAGAGAGATTTTTTTATAGAATAAATCCATTTTTTAGAAAATCCTACCTCAGTCTCGATTTGGATTTATTTTCTTATAAAATCGTTCGTCCCTAAGTGTTTATAGGAAAACTGTTTAGGAAAACAACGCCTCCTTTAGGCCTTGAAATAATATTCTTTATAAAATCTATCTTTTTTAGTTTTTGAAAAAATATTCTTTATAAAATCTACGCCTTTTTTAGTTTTTGAAAAAATATTCTTTATAAAATCTACGCCTTTTTTAGTTTTTGAAAAAAATATTTATAAAAACACCACGCCTCTTTTAGACCTTGAAAAATATTGTTTAAAAAAACCACGCCTCTTTTAGTCCTTGAAAAAATATTCTTTAAGAAAACCACGCCTCCTTTAGGCCATGAAAAAGTATTCTTTAAGAAAACCACGCCTCCTTTAGGCCATGAAAAAGTATTCTTTAAGAAAACCACGCCTCCTTTAGGCCTTGAAAAATTATTCTATAAGAAAACCATGCCTCCCTTAGGCCTTGAAAAAATATTCTTTAAGAAAACCACGTCTCCTTTAGGCCTTGAAAAAGTATTTGTTAAGAAAACCACGCCTCATTTAGGCCTTGAAAAAGTATTCTTTAAGAAAACCACGCCTCCTTTTGGCCTTGAAAAAATATTCTATAAGAAAACCATGCCTCCTTTAGGCCTTGAAAAAATATTATTTAAGAAAACCACGCCTCCTTTAGGCCTTGAAAAAATATTATTTAAGAAAACCACGCCTCCTTTAGGTCTTGAAAAAATATTCTTTAAGAAATCCACGCTTGATCCACCTTGAAAAATAATCTGTTAAAAAACAACACCTCTTTAAGGCCTGGGCAAAATATTCTTTAAGAAAACCACGCCTATTTTAGGCCATGAAAAAAATTATTTAAGAAATTCACGTCCCTTTTATGCTATGACAAAATATCCTTGATGAAATCTATGTCTCTTAAGGGCTTTAACAAATATTCTTTACCACCTCAGTCCCGATTTGGATTTTTTCTACATAAAAATCAGTCGATCTTATGTGTTTATAGGAAAATATCAGAAACCCCCTTAAAATGATTTTTCCCACAACCCCCAATGGCGAACCATGTCTAATATGTTTACTTTTTATTTATTTACTAATTTTTTGTTTATTTTTAAATTATTTTCTCGTTTCATTTTTTTTTGTTTTTCCGAGATGTCAGAGACCTTTTGATGATGAGATTGCAAAATAAACAAATTGATCGAATGAACGATCGACCAATTGGTTTGGCCGATTCTCGTGACATTTGTGTTTGAAGTGTTTGCCATTAAATTAAGGAAACACTTTCAGTTTTTTTGTTTTGTTATTTCTAACAAGAATTCACATGATTCTTTTTTTGAATTTGTCTTTCTTTTTCTATTTTGTAATTTTTTGGGTGATTTTCCTATTTTTTATAGAACTGACAATTTCAACAACCGCATACCAATGCAAAAGTCAATGTACTTGTGATATTTTTATTTGAGAATTGCATAAATAAAAGTTCTACAGATGTGTGATTTCGAGGAAGCAGTATGCAGATGTAGTATAAAAAATGGTGGACAATATGTGGCTAATGAATGGGAACTTTTAGTAAAATTTGGAATTATATAAAATATAAATATTAACAAATTTAAAGAAAAATATTCTTTAAGAAATCTAAGCTTTTAAGTCGTTAAAAATCCAATCCTTTTTATGTCTTGAAAAAATATTCTTTAAAAGATCCACGCCTCTTTTAGGCCTTAAAAATATTCTTTAAAAGATCTACGCCTCTTTTAGGCCTTAAAAATATTCGTTAATAAATCCACGCCTTTTTTAGACATTGAAAAAATATTCTTTAAGAAATCCACGGCTCTTTTAGGCCTTAAAAAATATTCTTTAAGAAATCCACGCCTCTTTTAGGCCTTAAAAAATATTCTTTAAGAAATCCACGCCTCTTTTAGGCCTTAAAAATATTCTTTAAGAAATCCACGCCTCTTTTAGGCTTTAAAAAATATTCTTTAAGAAATCCACGCCTCTTTTAGGCCTTAGGCCTTTAAGAAATCCACGCCTTTTTTAGGCCTTAAAAAATATTCTTTAAGAAATCCACGCCTCTTTTAGGCCTTAAAAAATATTCTTTAAGAAATCCACGCCTCTTTTAGGCCTTAAAAATATTCTTTAAGAAATCCACGCCTCATTTGGGCCTTAAAAAATATTCTTTAAGAAATCCACGCCTCTTTAAGGCCTTAAAAATATTATTTAAGAAATCCACGCCTCTTTTAGGCCTTAAAAAATATTCTTTAAGAAATCCACGCCTCTTTTATGCCTTAAAAAATATTCTTTAAGAAATCCAAGCCGCTTTTATTCATTAAAAAAAAGATTCTTTAAGAAATCCAAGCCGCTTTTATTCATTAAAAAAAAGATTCTTTAAGAAATCCACGCCTCTTTTAGGGCTTAAAAAATATTCTTGAAAAAAATACTCTTTAAGAAATCCACACCTCTGTTAGCCCTTAAACAAATTCTTTAAGAAATACACGCCTCTTTTAATCATTAAAAAAATATGCTTTAAGAAATCCACGCCTCTTTGAGGCCTTGAAAAAATATTCTTTAAGAAATCAACGCCTCTTTGAGGGCTTGATAAATATTCTTTAAGAAATCCGCGACTTTTTTAGGCCTTAAAAATATTCTTTAAGAAATCTACCTCTCTTTTAGGCTTTCAACAAATAACAAATTCAGGCTAAAAATGTTCTATAAAATGTCGGTCTAAAAATGGCATTAAACATATTCTTAACCAGTTATCGAAAAAATGTGTAGTCCAGACTCAGACTATACTGAGTCTGGACAACACATATATTTTTGCTCTCTCTGACCAATTATAGGTCAACAGATATACTTTATAACTCTGTCATATTTTCCAAATCTTGTTCCCGAGGTTAATATTCACGCTATAAAATAAAAATGTTGGTCACTTTAGGTTTTGGTTGATTTGACCCTCGGAGTATTGATCGATCATTAACTAAACAGCCGTTCCAAGTATTTGGTCAGATCCTCTTTTCCGTATAAAATATGTGATGTTCTGCATATAGTAATGGCCTCTAGATCGACTAGAAAATCTGACAAGAATAACGTTTTCGGTTCATTGCACCCCCTAAATGTAATCTCAACAGCATCAAAAATTATATGCGTCGTCCTTGACCATACACGGAACTTCATGGCATCATCAAAGCGATCAGCGCGACATTTTCGCCCTCTAGTGGGTAATAGGACATACAACAATATAATTGATATCAATTTAAGGGTCAACCACTCCTCTTGGATACTAGAACTTCTCGGGTCTACTTCAAGAGTAAATACAAAAAAATAATTAATTTTTCACACATTTGACCCTCTAATGCCATGCTTATTCTTTGGCCAGATTCTCGTTCTGGTGTAAAATTCGTGGTGTTCGGGCCATAATTGTGGTCTCTGGAGCGACAAGAAAAAACCGACAGTTTTTGGTCCATTTATATTAGCGGGGCCTTCTTTGACCAAAAACCATCCTACATGCAAAATTTCGTGAGGATTGGTACATAACTGTGGCCTGTATCGTGTTTACAAATTATAATGGACGAACAGCCGGACTGCCAGACGGCCACATATGTCGACATCGACTCAGTTAGTGGAGACATGGCGATCGGTATACTTATAGGCGGTTGGAGGACCAACATTTCGCGGCGTTACAAACTCTTTGGGCTGCACAAAGCTACAATACCCTGACAACATAGTTGTGTAGGGTATAAAAAATAAAAAAAATCAGCACGTAAGAAAAAATTCGAAAAACATCTTTAAACAACCAACCTTTTAGGCATTGAAAAAAATGATTAAAAAAATTAAAAACCAACGCCTGGGATAGCCCTTAAAAAATATATTTCAAATAGCCAAACATGTGTGATTTTTCTTAATATGTTTTAAATAGGCAACAAAGCATAACATTTTTTAAGTAATTTTTTTTTTTAATTTTTAAAACGATTTCCATGTTTTCCGATGTATTCAAAATATATTTGTAAAGATTCATTTGTCATGTATTTTTTAAAGTACAAATGTTTTTATAAGTGATCGTGGATGTTGGAAAATCATATCCAATGCTATTTTCAATACTTTTCAATAGACCCTCTGTAGCTGTAATACAGCTTTAAAGTCCACTAAAAATGTTCCAAAAATGTTCTAAAAATTTGTGTTTTTTTTAGTTCATATAGTTCTTAGGATATTCTATAAATATAAAATAGGTCATTTATATAAATAAAATATTCTATACATATTAAAAAAAATTCAGAAAAAAATATAAAAAATATTTTAAAACATTAAAAAAAAAAAAAAAAACTGAAAACAAAAACAATCCTGTCATAAAAAAAGTTTGTTTGCTATTTATTAGCATCGACTGTTTATTTACATGTTTTGTGGAGAGTAAAGCAGATTTAATTCTCTCTCAGAACAAAACTACTCCGAAAAAGTAATCAGTCAGCATCCAGTAAATTCACAAAAAAAAATCCGACTCACAGCTCTTTAATTTCTCTGTTGCTTAGTGTAATCATAACAATTGATAAGCGATTATTGTTTATTATTATTTTTTTTGTTATTTCAAGTTCATATTCTCGCTGCATAGATAACTAGTTTGACAGTTGCATACATATGTCGTGGGAGAGTGGGTGAGAATACAACACACGCCACTCAGCTGTAGTGCACTTTTTGAATATGCTTTGACACTCTCTTTTCGTAAATAAGTAACTGCAATCGAAAATGTAAGGTTATGATCGGCTATGGATTGCACAAACCCGTTATTATCGTTAAGGTGGTGTAACATTTAAAAAGGAAAGAAAAAGAAACTGTACAGGTGGATGCATTTTATTTACGACACTTTCACAAATTTTCACATTTTGTTAGTTGAACAAACCACAGAAAATTAATCACAATATTTTATTTGAAAAACAAAATATTTTAGTCACATAAGTTTCCATTCTGTTTTTTTTTTTTTGAGATACACATTTTTCACATTTATTTTGTCATTTTGATGGTTTATTTTTGTACACTTCCAGAATTTTTGGATGGATGGTGGGTGGGTGGTAAGAAACACGATTTATTTTTGTTCAATTTTTTATTTTTCTTTAAAATTTCAAATATTTTATTTTTCATATTTTCTTTATTTGGAAATTTACCTAGACCAAAAAAACACTTTTCGAACGACTTGAAGTGGCTGCAAAGAAAAATTAAACGCACACTCTCCGAAGGAATCGCTTTATAAAAATGAACTGAAATTCTTGGCTTCGCAACTTTTCAAGGTGACCTTTCGAACAGAGGAAATAAAATGTATTGCCTCTATTCGGATGAAACACTTTTATGCTTTTGAATGGGACGCCGCGAACGACAGCCAGAATAATCAACAACCACCACTCGCACCCGACGCCGTGAATAACAAAACTACGGTCCGACCCACAGCTGTTTCGATGTTGTGGCAGCTTTCCCCCAAAAAATAAAGATTTCAATTTTTTTCCTCCTCTCTACTTTCGCTCTCTCTCTCGCTTATCGGAACAACAAAAGAGGAAAATATGCCGAACATTTGGTTGCCACACACTCACACTTTGTTTTGAATGGTTTTTTGTTTTTATTTTCACATTCGTATCTGAGGGATTGTTTTGATGACGTCACAATGTCATACATATAACGCTGACTAGCTGGTTGGCTGGCAGACAATCATATGTTTTTATTTTTTCGATAAAGCCGGCAAAGTATGTTTGTAAACAAATGCCAGATTTTTGTTCTCTATACTTTGCGGAAGCTAAAATTTTTTTGGCGGATAACCATGACCGGTTTGGATACTCACGAGAGTTTTACTTTTTTCGAGAGACAATAAAGCTTTTTATATGAAAAAGCTTACAGAGTTGTATTTCATGGGGAAAAAATAGGTGTTAACAATTAAAAAATTGAAAAATCGCGTGGATTTTTTTTTTAATAATTTTTCAAGTACAAAAATAGGCGTTGCATTCTTTAAAGGTGTGTTAAGGTCTATTAAGGCGTGGATTTTTTAAAGAATGTTTTTTTAAGGTCTAAGGTAGGCGGGATTTTTTTAAAGAATATTTTTCAAGGTCTAAAGTAGGCGTGGATTTTTAAAAAATATTTTTTTCAAGGTTTTTCAAGGTCTAAAATAATCGTAGATTTTTTAAAGAATATTCTTTCGAGGATCTACCTACACAAGGCGTGGATTTTTTAAAGATTTTTTTTTTAAGGTCTATCCAAGGTGTGGATTTTTTAAAGAATTTTTTTCAAGGTCTATCCAAGGTGTGGATTTTTAAAGAATATTTTTTCAAGGATCTACAAAAGGCGTGGATTTTTTAAAGAATATTTTTGTAAGGTCCTACAAAAGGCGTGGATTTTTATTAAATATTTTTTCAAGGTCCTACACAAGGCGTGGATTTTTTAAAGAATACTTTTTCAAGGATCTACACAAGGCGTGGATTTTTTAAAGAATATCTTTTCAAGGATCTACACAAGGCGTGGATTTTTTAAAGAATATTTTTTCAAGGATCTACACATGGCGTGGATTTTTTTTAAGAATATTTTTACAAGGTCCTACAAAAGGCGTGGATTTTTTTAAGAATATTTTTTCAAGGTTTTACAAAAGGCGTGGATTTTTTAAAGAATATTTTTCAAGGTTTTACAAAAGGCGTGGATTTTTTAAAGAATATTTTTCCAAGGATTTTTTAATGAATATTTTTTTTATAATAGGTTCTTCAAAAAGCGTGGATTTTAAAAATATTTTTTCAAGGACTATAATAGGTCCTTCAAAAGGCGTGGATTTTAAATATATTTTAAAAACTCCACGCCCTGTAGGACCTTGAAAAAATTATTTTAGGAACTCCACGCCCTGTTGGACCTTGAACAAATTATTTTAGGAACTCCACGCCTCTGTAGGTCGATTAGAGGTCAAGAGCTCATATTTCTTACCCTTGCATCTTTTCCGAATTTGGTTTCCCCAGGGGTGAACTTCTACGCCATATCATTCAATTACATATTTGAATCATGTCCATCAATAGATGGCGCTGACGATGGACCATTACCATGATTGCCAAGATGCGAACAAATCATGTAAATTTTAGATTGTTTATAACTTTTGAACTATAAAAGGTATTTTTATGATATTGGTGTCACATGAAAGGTAAAAAGATCGTCTTTCTTATAATCCATAAAGACATTTAAAATATGTAAAAAAAACTCATTTATAAAATATTTTACAAATTTCTCAGGTTACTGTGTGTGTATGAATGTATAAAAAAATGTATGTATGTATTCACGCCATTGTACGGCGATATTTCGGTAGTACCAAACAACAGGTAGGTATTTTAAATTATATTTTGGACCAATAAAACATGACTTTTTAAATTTTTTTTTTTGTAATATTATACTTACACATCTATATACATTTTACAAAGTAAATACAACAATTTAATTTTTAAAATATATAATTTATTTTTTGTAGTTTCCAACTTTATTGTACGTGTGCTTTTCAATCCCAAAATATATAAGTTGTTCATTATCATTTTTAATTTTTTTTAAGAACATTCTAAAATCATTTTTTAACAAAATATATATTTTTTTAGTATAAATTCATTTGGGCACCTTTTTGTTCATAGTATTTAGAAGAATATCTATATATTTTTAATTAGTTTGAATATTGTACTATTTTGTTTTGTTTTTTTCTTTCTTTGTTTTGTATTTGGCTAAATATATTTTGTAAACGATTCTTCTACGGGAAATTTTTTTCTCTCTATAGAATATTAACTTAAAAGTATTTTATGAAATGAAAATAAATAAATATTAAAAAAGGGAAAATAAAATCGTGTCACTTGTGGACTGTAAATACTAGGGGAGCCGATTCATCTTCCTGCAGTTGTTCCAACAGGGTGCGATTTGTGGTTTGTCTTTGAATAGTTGTGGCATGTTGGGATTCGATGTCTTCATAGTCAATGGAAGAGGAACGCACCAATTTGAAATGGGAATTGCCATCGTTTTTGGTGATAACCAATGAGGCTGGGCGGGGTCCTGTGGGGGGAACATAAAAATATTATTATTGTTTTTTAGGAAATCAATCTCAAAACCTTACCTGATGGTGGTTTCACTTGTCTTTTCTTGGCACTGCCGCCACCCGCCGCAGCAATCGAGTTATCATTGGATTTCTCGGAAATATATTCCACATTCGATGAACTGGGACTGGCCCGTATTGAAACTCGTTTGTCGGTCTTAACACTGCCCTGTTGTTTAAGTATTGAATCACGTCGTGGTTGTACCGGTGATGTTGGCTGTGGTGGCATCAGACTGCCATTGATAGTCGATGATAATACCGAACTGCAACCCTGAATTTCAGTATCTGCAAAAATATATGGTTTTGTTTTGGGGTACGCAAACAAATGCACAGGTTTTTGTTGTTGTTGTAGTGGCGAAACAATGTTAAAAGAAAAGAAAAAAGAGTGATTTTGTAAAATTAGTAGGGATAACATTAAGGGGGGTGAGTGAGTTGAGGGGGAATATTTTCGGATTGGAATTAAAAAATATAGAGTAAAACAAATATTATTATAAAGAAGAAGAAATAGTAATGATAAGAATGTAATGTGAAACAAATGTATACAACAACAAAATAGAAAAAAATATAAAACAAACCACTTTGTAGAGCAACATTAAGGAGGAAAATAAATTATGAAGATATTTTGTATAGAATATTATTTGAGGTTATATTGAAAGTTAGTTTTATATCAGCAGCGAGATCACGTCATATGTGTGATTTTCAATATTTTGCAGATTTTTTTTTTTTGTTTGGACATAATAGCTTCATGCAACATAATTGATAATTGATAGAATATGGTATAGTCAATAATTTATATCCTTTAAATAAATACATTTATTTATACATAATTTTCAAAAAAATTTACAATTTCATATAAAAATTCAATATTGCAACAACGAGTTGGTTGCACAGAATATTAAAATAAGAAATGTATTTTTTAATGAATATTTTTGAAAACAAACCACAACCAAAAAATTTTTAAAGGATATTTTGTAATCAATAAGTCAGAATTTGATAAAGAATATTTTTTGAAGGATCTACAAATACGCGACTTATCATTAAGGATTCACGAAGGCGCGAAAGGATATAAAAAGACACATTGGAATTTGTTTCGGAATCAATTGCCGTATCTTTATACTTTTATGTCTTTGGTATATTTTTTTAAAGGGCTATTAGAGGCGTATATTTCTTAAAGAATATTTTTTTAAGGGCTATCAGGGGCGTGGATTTCTTAAAGAATATTGATACAGGGACCCACAAAGATTTTGAATTTTAAAAACTTATTTTTTCAGGGATCCATTAAAGAATATAAAAAGACACAGATTTTTTTGTCAAGGACATAAAAAGAAGAATTTTTTGAAGGATCTACAAGTACTTAAAGACTATTTTTCTAGGACCTACAAAGGGGTATAGGATATTTTTGTAAAGGTGTAGCTTTTTTAAAGACTATTTTTCCAGGTCCTTTAAAGACAATTTTTAAGGAACTTTAAGAGCGTACATTTGTTAAGGATTCTTTTTCAAGGACCTAAAGACGCGGAAATTATTAAATTTTTTAAAGGACGTATAAAGGTGTAGATTTTTTAAAGAATATTTATACCCTAGACAACTATGTTGTCAGGGTATTATAGCTTTGTGCGGCCCCAAGAGTTTGTAACGCCGCAAAATATTGGTCCTAGACAAACCTTTAAGTATACCGATTGTCATATCTCGACTAGCAAAGTCGATCCAGACATGTGTGTCCGTCTGTCAGTCTGTCCATTATAATTTGTAAACACGATACAGGCCACAGTAATGGACCAATCTTCACGAAATTTTGCATGTAGGAAGACCCCTAATGCTTTTGGTAAAGATCGGCTAATATTTAGGGGATGAAATGGACCAAATACTTAATTTTTGTCGGTTTTTCTGGTCGCTCCAGAGGCCACAATTATGGTCCAAACATCTCGAATTTTTACATGGAGAAAAGAAAGAAAATGAAGATTGGTCAATATTTAGCGGGTCAAATGGACCCTGACTTTTGTGTGAAAAATTACAAAATTTGTATTCTACAGCGTATATATTTACTCCTGAAGGCCATAGACCCAAGAAGTTGATAGTTGATAGGCAACAGGAGTGGCTGACCTTTAAATTGATACCAATTATATTGTCGTATGTACTCGGATGTGGGAGTTACACTCAAATATTTACAGGTGCTTACGTATTCAGATATTATTTAGTTACCCATTACCACACTATAGGGCGGAAATGTAGCGTTGATCGCTTTAAAATTTTCCATGAAGTTTTTAATTATGGTCAAGGACAAAGCCTATAATTTTCGGAGATCATCAGATTAAAATTTTGGGATGAAGTGGAGCGAAAACTTAATTTTTTGTTTTTTTTGAATCGATCTGTAGGCCACAAACCGAACAACACAAACCACGGTGAATATTTTCCAAGCTCAGAATATAGGACCACATGAAGTTAGATTTTCGTGGAAGTTGTGTAGGGTATCAGATGGTCGGCCCCGTCCGACTATACACTGCTTCGCACACTGGTTAAAAATGTTTTTTTCAAGAGCCACAGCAAGGGAAAATATTTTTTCAGGGACCAACATCGTCACATTTTTAAAGAATATTTTTTCAAAGATCTATAAAGGTGTTGATTATTTAACGATTTTTGGAAGAATATTTTTCCTTATATTTAATGAAACACCAATTCTATGCCTAATATGCTTCAGAACTAATTGAAAATTACTGAAACAAATCATTATTGCGTCATAGGGATTTTTTCAATATTAACGCATTTGACCTCCGAAAAAAGGGTATTATCAGTTCCTGATGAGCCGCTTAACCAACGGCGAAACGCGTCGCATAATGGTGGGTCCGTAGGTTCTTCTCTTGGCTTTCCTTTTCATTGCAAAACTTAGATCATCCAGCTCGACTCGAAAGAGTATAAATTATCACTTCAAATTACTTTCAAATGATCACTGCCCTTACAAGGCAAAATTAAATTAACAGAATTTTTTTCTATTAAAATGAAGATTTTTTTAAAAGAAAATTGTCTCAATTTCAAAGATTTTTTTTGCTTCAGAAAACCCATGCAGAGTGGCTTTCTTCTGTAAAACATTGTTGAACACCAGAGGAATTTTTTCTATAGAATAAATTACAGATCTGCTGTATTTTCGGCGATTTTTTCTATAGGAAAAAAATTGGCTGTTTTTACAGAATATAATTTTAGGGATATTTTTGAGGATTTTTTTGTAAAAAAAGTTTCAATAGAAAAAATTAATTTTCAGACATTTTTTTATTGAAAAAATTTCCTATGAATTGTCTGCACCAATTTTTTTTTGGGATGACATACCTTCAGTCAAATCGAAAGAGGATTTTTTTCTACAACATTTATCCTTCAAAATCGATTTCTTTGCATTTTTATTGCAACAGTGTGGTGTAGAGTATAAAAAGGGGTTTGAACCGGAATGAAAAAAAATCACCATTTCCATCTTATCTTTCAATAATCTAATTTTTTCTGGTGAGACATATACTATTTTGATTTGTACACTAAATTAATAGATAGAAAAAAAACATTTAATATATATTTTAATTTGTTAACAAAGCCAAAAAACCTTCCCCCTATTATTCAGTTAAACCGAAACCATAAAATTATTTAAATAAAAAATAATAATAAATGTTATGATTCATTATGTAAACACACAATATTAATAAAGCAAAATTACATCATTTAAAAAAAAAAGATTATTACAAAAAAATATATATACATCTATATACACAAAAAGGTAATATAAAATCGAAATAGAAGAAACCAGAAAAACGCCAAAAAAATTTGTTAATTTTTGTTTTCATTTTGCATTGCATTACAAGAATAGCATTTATTCAATTATTTTTGTTTTTATTGCTATTAACCTTATATAATATATAGTAATATATTTAAATATATATATCTTTATATTATTATCTATATAAATAATGGTTTGTTATTTATTATTATTTCTAGTTATTAGTATGCAAATATGTATTTGTCTTTCAATTGATTTTCGGGATGGGGTTAGTTAGTTTTTTTGTTCTTAATAAAAACTTGCTATAATTGGGTTTTACATGCTTTTGATTTTTTTTTCTTTTTTTGTATAGATTTTTTTCAATTTTTTTTTTTTAATATTTTTTTTTTTTTTAATTTTTTTTTCGTAATTACTAAACTAATTAAATTGTATATATTGTTGTTAAATACCTACAATAAATATGTGGTTGTTGTTGTTGTTGGTTTATTCGGGTTTGCGGGTTAGTAACAAAAATACAATACAGAGCAAAAAAGAAGAAAGCTTAAAAATTAATCCATTAAAACAGAGATATTGATGAAATTTTGACGGGAGGCGGCGGTAGTAGATATGGTTTATGGCCCATCTTTGTAGATCTGTTCCCCCAAAGTTCTTTTTTCTCGTATCATAATTCCATTATTATTTTTTTTTTCTCATTTCTTTTTTAATTCAAATATAAGAAATTTGAATTATGGTGGGTTGTTGTTCTTGTTGTATTGCATCTGTGTGTGTGTGTGTTTTTTTCAGTTTTCGTGTAAGGGAACAGAACATTAGTTTTTTGTTGTTGTGTGTGAAAGTGTGTAAAATAAAATATAACACTTTAATAAAAAAAAAACATATTTTCTCAAAGCAATTTAACAAACATTTAAACATTTTGATATCAAATAAAAGTGCAATAAAAGCCTTAAGCCACGAACAATAAAACAATGTGAACAAATTTCAGAAACATTTTTTTAAGCCTAAACTAAAATGAAGAAAACAATTTTTAATAAATAAATATAATTTTTCGATTTTTTTGTAAATACATACATATATTGTTCGAGGGGTGGTATACAGTGTAATTATGAATAATGACATTATGTGTGATTTGAAATTTATGATTTAATAAATTAATTTTTTATATAATAAGAATTCCCCTTTTTTATGAAAGCACTTTAATCAAGTTAAATCGAAAAAAAATAAATATTTGAAAATTGAAAACAAAAAATGTTTAAGTTCAATATCAAAGCCGGAGACGGTGGACTTTTGAAAATGTTATCTGTTCCGGTATATGCACTGAAACGTAGGATCTGTGGTGCTTCATTTACATTAAATAGGAAGAAATTGTATATACGAATTATATCATATAGGAGGCACATCGAAATCTGAACCGGACTTAAATTGATGTCCATAATAAAATGCCATATTATTCGTAAGAACGTGAATCATTTGGTGCACCATTTACATGAACTCGGACGAAGTTACATAGGGGAGCTATATGAAAATCTGAATCGATTTAAAACCAAACATAACACACGTCATCCCGGAATAAAATCGATGACCAAAACACAATTTTGTGCCTATCGGACATATGTAGTGTCAATGGAGCATCATTTACTTGAAATCGGATGAATTAAAATCTGAACACATTTCGACCAAATTTGACTCACATAATACTCGACTTAAACAGATGTACAAAGCAAAAATGTTGTGTCAATTGCATCATTTACATGAAATCATATTTGGGAGCTACATGAATATCTGAACTGATTTGTAGCAAAATTGGCAAACATCAATCTATACTAAATTCGGAAGACTATGGCAAATTTCGTATTAATCGGATGGAACTTTTTATAACCTCCACAATAAGGTAAAGCTTCACAATTAAATTACGGGAAATTTATCTTTGGTGATATGTCAAAACATTCGACCTCTATCGAAATTTTTCAGCAAAAATGTTCTTCATCCTCCAAAAACCCGAAATGCCAAAATTTGTTTAAATACCGACAATAGTTAAACTCCTTTTTTAGGGGGACTATGTCAAAACAACGACCAGAATCGAACATTGCCTTGGGGCGGAGAAGACATACCCAATTTTTATTGCTTTCTGGGAAGATGCACTTCTAGCTGATTGATAAAATCCGTCACCTCCCTCACAAATTGACCTTTTATGAGGGAGGTAACGTAAGGAGTGGACTACTGGATCCCATTTTAGGACTTCATATAGGGTTGGTAAAGATAATAGGTTGTGCAAGGTTTGGTTGAAATATGACATTCCATTCGCCTGATATTGGATTTACAAATATTGACCATTTTTGTCGGAGAGGTACTAGAAGGATTGGACCAATGGGTCAGATCTTCCTACTTGATCTAGGCTTGGTAAAAATAATAGGTAGTACAAAGTTTCATTAAAATCGGATAGTCCGTTTGAATGTTATTATAAAATTAATTTTTAGCACAATTTTGTCCATTTTGGGGGGAGGTACCAGAAAGAGTGGACCCATGTGTCCCATCTTCAAACATGATCGAGGCTCGGTAAAGATAATAGGTTGTGCAAAGTTTGGTTTAAATCGGGCATTCCATTAGTTTGATATTGGTATTATAAATATTGAAAATTTTGACCCTCTGTGGGGAAGGTACCAGAAGGAGTGGACCAATGGGTCCCAACTTCAAACATGATCTAGGCTTGGTAAAGATAATATATTGTACAAAGTTTCATTTAAATCGGATAGTCCGTTTGCATGTTATAATAAAATTAATTTTAGCACATTTGTAATCATTAAATAGAATTAAAACCCATTATTCAAAACTGTTTTTCCTATTCCCCATTCTTTTGAGGTTATGACAATTTTTTAATTAAAATATAAATTATTTGGTCATATGGTCAATGACAAATCAATAACACAAGAAGTGTTACCATATTGCTCTGAGATTAACCCTTGTCTAAGAAAGACTCCTTAATTGTGATTGATAGTCTTCAAAAGGTTTCAAATTAAAGATACAATTAATCATTTCTTCATTTTGGGTTTCATAATATATTTATATAGGGTCTGAAGAGCTTAAGGATAGAAAAATGTAAAACCTAATCTTTTTTAATTAGGAAATATTATTAAACTCCATAATCTAATAGTATTTTTTATAATCCCCTTTTGAAGTTATGAAAACAAATATTTCAAATGAAATATAAACTGTTTGATAATAGTTGTTCATCTAGGATATATTAAACCAATCCTTTTTTAATTATTAAATATATTTAAATAAATAGAATACAAAAGGATTCATAACTGTTTTTTCTATTCCCCTTTTTGAGGTTATGAAAACAAAAATTTCACTGGAAATATAAACCGTTGGGTAATTGTGTTTCTGTGTGGTCTTCTAGTATACCTGCATATATTTTAGTTTTACTATTTTTTTATATAACTATTTTACATTACTAAATATTATTGAAAATATAGCACGCATATATACAGTGCCTGGTTATTTTTTTGTAAATAAAATCGTTAAGTATTGAGTTTAAGAGTTTCGTTAAATTACTTGCTTTTGTGTTTTTCATTTTATTTGTGGATTAATTTTTCGTGTAGAGGTTTTACTCATTATTATTTTTTTAATATAGTAATATAAACTGTTGTTCTATATAAATAGCTATAATAAAATTGTATTTATCTGCTTCTTCTTCTACTTAAGATATGTTTGCATATTTCAGTTTACTTAAAAAAAAGAATGTTATTTAAATTTTCAGCATACAAATAAATGTTTTTTGTGTATTAGAAAAATGAAATAAATAGAATAAATTGAAATTGAAAATAATGAAAATTGAAAACTTTTATCATAACTGAAACCAACCCTTGCCCAACCAATTTAAATTCTATAATTTGGTATCATCGACCAAATGATGTGTAACATTATCAGCACCACCGCCGGCCGCACCATTTTCATTGGGTATAACCACAACAGTGGGTATGCCACTTGTTGTGATCGAGGGTGAACGCATTTGTGGCGTCATAGAACCCACAAGGACATCATCGCTAACCGAGGGATGACGACTACTTGGAGACAAGATTAAATTGTTACCAATACCACCACCACCACCACTAGGACTAGTACTATTATTTATTATGCCATTACCCAATATTTGCATGCCACCCGATAGGCTATGTAATGAATGTGAACTGGCACTGCGATTATAATCGCTGGTGGACAGTTTGTGCTGTTGCTGTTGTTGATGATGAGGATGATGATATTGTTGTTGTTGCGGTTGTTGTGTATTGGTATTGGTGGGTGTCGTTATCATATTCGGATTGTAATTGTTATTATTAATATTGTTGTTGTTGTATGGTATTAAATTGTTATTCAATTTTTGCTCATCGGATGGCGAACCGAATTCCGATGATTCTCGTATGGGTGCTAAATGCAGTTGTGCGGCTGCAGCAATCATCTCACCTGTTGGCATACCGGATGGACTGGGTCGTTCACTGCTGGCCACATCCTCAAAGGCATCTTCATTTAATGTCTGTAGGGCGCCGCAAATCATTTGCTCCTCCAAGGTGACCTGTAAATGGGGGGAAAACAATTAAATTTTTGTATTTATTTGGGAATTTCAAAGAATTTAAAAAAACTATTAAAGATAACTAATTGAACATCAATTAAAGTAATTAGAAGAGATAGAGAGAGAAAAATGTTAACAATGAATGTAAAAAAAATAATAACAACAATTGTGGCTGGTAAGTTTGATATTTTTAATTTGGGAAATACTACAAAATAATTGAAATACAATTAGGGTTTTTTAATTTAAATGAAATCCGTTTTATTTAATTTTTGGATGGGGGTCAATCTATAAATAAGTTCCCTATATTTATATCTTATGAATATTTTCCCTATGTCGAGCTAATATGGATTGTACTATGAGGTGGGCATTCAATATGCCTTATATGAGATTTATTAAAAAATGCAAAACTTTGTAGATCCTTCAAAAATATTTTTTTTTTTAAATTAACGGCTTTATCAGACCTTGAAAAAAAATAAAATACATGCCCTTGTAGGACCTTGAAAAAATATATTTTAAAAAATAATTTAAAACAATTCACGCCTTTATAGGACATTGCAATTTTTTTAACAGACGTCGCCTGTTCGAAGGAACATAGACGTGAAATTTAAGTTAAATATGTGATCTTTATCTATATGTAAAGCGACTAACATCAATCCCTAGACATGTCATTCTGCAACCGATGTTAAAATTTGTAAATTGATTTAAAGCAAACTTGACCCACGCTATTTGGTATGCTTCACTGTTTAAAATGTAATATCAATCAGGGACCCATTCATTATTTGGTGTACAATCAACATGAATAGGTAGAAATTATGTGGAAGCTATGCTATATCTAAATCTGAACCGATTTCAAGGAGACTTGCCAGAGATTAATTTATTTTAATATCAGTACGTTGTGTCAATCGGCAGCTATGGGTCTTTAACTCAGTATACAATGCAAACTATATGGACTTTGGTGCACAATTTACATAAAATCGGACAATTTACATGAGAAAATATTTGGTTAAAAAAATGTTCTTTAAAAAATCTACGCCTGTTTTGGTCCTTTAACAAATCTACGCCTGTTTTGGTCCTTTAAAAAATCTACGACTGTTTCGGTTAAAAAAAAAACATTCTTTAAAAAAAATCTACGCCTATTTTGGTCCTTGAAAAAATATTCTTTAAAAATCCACGCCTATTTTAGACCTTGAAAAGATATTCTTAAAAAACACGCCTTTTTGAGACAGTGAAAAAATGTTCTTTAAAAATCCACGCTTTAATAGACATTGAAAAAATATTCTTTAAAAATCCACGCCTTTATAGACATTGAAAAAATATTCTTTAAAAAAATTCACGCCTTTTGTAGGACCTTGAAAAAATATTCTTTAAAAAATCTTTTTTTACGCCTTGTTTTGGTATATCCTTGGAAAATATTTTTTAAAAAATTTAAATTTTAGGTCCTTGTTTTTTTACATCTACACCAGGTGTAGGCCATAGAAAAACTATTTTTATTATATTATTATTGAAAATATCCAAAATGTCCTTGCCTTTGGAAAATGCGTTGTTTGATTAAAAAAATATATTGTTTTAAAAATATGATCCGAATTATATTAAAAATACTCTATATTAATTTAAAAAAATTAAAGAGATTTGAATGGAACTAAAGGGGAGAACCAACTACAATTACTACATAAATTAAAAAATGGAAGTTATAAAACATTTATTAGGAAATAAAACAACGAATTTTAAAAAAATCAATGATAGCAACATCGATAAAAAAGGGTTGATATATTATGTGATTGGATTTCATTTTATTTTTTACCTGTAGATAATCGTATTCATGGACTTTAGACTGAATTTGGTTTGATGCAGATAAAATGTGAATGTTTTTTTTTGTTTTGGGTTGTTGTTGAAAAATAAATAAATAAAATGTTTATTTATATAAAAAATTTGATTTCACATTAACACAATGATTGATTGTGAAGATGGTGTAAGATGTATTTGTAACAAAAAAATGAAATAAAATAATTTTGTGTGAAATTGTCTATAACCTTAAAAGCTAATTGTATTGTGCTGGGATTTTTCTCTTTAAAAAAATTAGACTTTGCTGTTTACTAAAATAAATGTTTATTTGGTGGAGTAATTTGGAAATATTTCTCTATGAAACGAATCAAAGGCTAATCAGCAATATTTTTTAAATTTATTTTAAAGCAAAAATGTAGAGCTTTCCGAATTTTAGAGACCTGCTACCAACATTTTTTATTTATATAACAAAATACTGATTTAATAATAAATGAAGATATACGCCACTCCAATTCGCTTTATAAAGACCTGAGGTCTCTATACAGACCAGTTGGTTTTTTTAAGAGCTGTGGATCTCTATACAGACCAATTGTCCTTTATTAAGACCTGCGGTCTCTTTTACAGAAATACGTTTATGCTTTCTTGATTTTTTATATACCTTTCATAGAGAAATACTCGCTTATTTTTTCTAAATTTAAATTGATTTTTGTTTTCTTTAAATTATTTCCTAATAACTTACCTGTTTCTCCATGTGCGATGTGGTAGAATTTTTCCTTGAATGTGCTGGATTTGCCACTACCACCATTGAATGCGAATCATGGGTATCCTTTGAGATTGGTACACTATTGGCGGCAATTTCCGTTAACGCCGGTGTAGCCTTAAATTTACGCTGCATTTTTTCACAGTCACGCATTGTAGTGATGAGTAAACGGAATAGTTCCCAGTGACCAAAACTTAAATTGAGTTCCTAAAAATTAAAAATATATTAATTTAAATAAATTTAAAAAAAAATATTTTCCAATTATTTACCTTTTTCAAATCATTCAGTTCGCAGTACTTTAAGACGCGCCCATTTATGGCATTTTCTCTTAGGATGGGAGCTAATTTTGCTAATGCAGGTTTCAAATCTTCAATACGTTCTATTAAGCTGATGACACCCTCAACAGTGAGGTCGGAGAGTTTTGTTTGTAGAATATCATCCTGAAAGGAGAAAAAAGTCAAAATTAAAAATTAAAGCAAAGAAGAGCGGAAGTCAGGACAAATGTTTCATGAACAATATGAAATGGGATACCATTGCATATATCTGTGGAAAGACCTAAGAACCTTTATTGCGAGTAAATAAAGGACCGTACTTATAATAGAATTTAAGCTATAGAGTGTACTAAGCAAATACAAGGTCAGGATGTCTATAAAAGGTCGTTAAATTAGTAATAGGAATTGTAGGTTCCACATGATCTCTTCTCTTTTAGCTGGTTATTTGAATACTTGGAACTTACCCCAAACGATTCGACAGGTGAATTCAATAGCGGTGTCATTGGCGGTTCACTGCTGGAACTAAAGTTACGCTGGCGCAATTCCTGTACGGCCGAATATTCATTTTGCAAGAGTTGATATGGCGGATATGGTCCCATTGGCGAAGGCATATATGTGGTTGGTGTTGGTGGCATACGAACGGGATGTTGAACACTAGGACGATTTTGTAAGACCACTGAACCTTCATCCTCAATGGATTGTTGATCCTCTGTTGGATAGATATAGAGAGAAAAAGGACGAATTAATAAAATTAACAATTTGGATAATATTTTTTATCTCCGAAACCTACCCTTTAGCACCTTTCTGAGATAGGGATCTAAATTAATAGTGAAGGGTAAGAATATGCGCAAATCTGCTACCAATAAATCAGATTTATGCAATTGTAGGAAAGCATCTAATTTGCGTTCATCACGATCCAATTCGAGAAGGGGAGCAGCTTCACGTAAGCAGGCCAATTTGGGGCGGACTCTGGAGAAGAGAAAGAAGAATTATATAAATATTAAAGATCCGAGGTTTATAAAGACCATTTGGTCTGTATAGAGACAGACAGGGCTGTATAGAGACCACAGGTCTTTATAAAGACCAATTGGTCTGTATAGAGACCACAGGTCTTTAAAAAGACCTATTGGGCTGTATAGAGACCACAGGTCTTTATAAAGACCTATTGGGCTGTATCGAGACCCACAGTCTTTATAAACACCAATTGGTCTGTATAGAGACCACAGATCTTTATAAAGACCACAGATCTTTATAAAGACCAATTGGTCTGTATAAAGACCACATGTCTTTATAAAGACCAATTGGCCTGTATAGAGACCACAGGTCTTTTTAAAGACCAATTGGTCTGTATAGAGACCACAGGTCTTTATAAAGACCAATTGGTATGTATAGAGACCACAGGTCTTTATAAAGACCAATTGGTATGTATAGAGACCACAGGTCTTTATAAAGACCAATTGGTCTGTATAGAGACCACTGGTCTTTATAAAGACCTATTGGTCTGTATAGAGACCACAGGTCTTTATAAAGACCTATTGGTCTGTATAGAGACCACAGGTCTTTATAAAGACCAATTGATCTGTATAGAGACCACGGGTCTTTATAAAGACCAATTGGTATGTATAGAGACCACAGATCTTTATAAAGACCTATTGGTCTGTATAGAGACCATGAATAGGGATATGTATAGGGACCATAGGCGTATAAATAGACCAATAGGTCTTTATACTGATCATTGGCCCTTATAAAGTAAGCCTTTCTATTGTAGATCATTAAGAGACCTCATCTCGTAACTTACTTTTCATAGACCGCTTGGAGGGGAACGCTGTCATCGAATGATTCCATAAATTGATCATGATGCAGCACAATCATACTGGCTCTCAATGGCCATTGTTCAGTCAAATTAATCCAAGAACTTAGACGATACCAGCTAAAATCAATTTGGAATGCCTTGAGGAGACGAACTGAAAACAAAAAGAAAAACATATTAAATTAAATGAAAAATTAAAAAACTGTTCCCTCCCCTTCCTCTGCCGCACACTTACCCGTAATATAAATAACATTCATCAAACGTCTCATACTACGTGGATTAACATCACTAAAGTAATCATCGGTTAACATAATTCTCGACATATCCAAGACACCTTGAGGATTTTGACCCAAACGATGTAGATTCGAACCAATTGAACTGGCCACAGATTCGGAGAGCCGTAATGACTTCTTACCCGATGCAGCACCACGCCCACCTCCTAAGGGACCACGTAATTTCTCCTGACTTGACATAATTTCCGATGCATTCGATAGCCTTCTGGCCGAGACAGAATGACCCAATGTGGGTCCATCATCAGATTGTAATTCACCATAATTGCGCTTGAATAACAATGCTGTCATTTGAGCCCGTTGTACCTTACGTAATCCGGAATTTTGCAAATACACCGGCAAGTGAACCAAATTCCTTAGGAAATCATGACCACCAATACCACCCTCGGTAAAGAGACGACGACTATTTGCCTCTGCCGCCTTGGCAATAACATGTGGATCCACAGCAATCAGCATTACGAAGGGTCGATTTGGTGAAGAGAGCAATGTCTGTATGGCATTCAAAACGGAGAGGATCCGCTCGGTATCACAGGAATCTAAGGCATCCACAACACCCACTAGGCGACTTTGTTGATTGGTGAAAGCGTCGAGGCATTTAATCATATCTGTCATTAATGCCACTTCGGTGCCCAAGGCTGTAAGCGGTGCTCCTTCACTCGAACGAATGGTTCGCTTCAAATGTCGGCCCTGCGATGTGAAGAGGGCACCAACTGCTTTAGCCAATACATGCAGATTGGTACAGATAATTGTGACCAAAATGGCACAGATGACATAAATTGACATGAGGACATTGTTACTATCTACACTGGAACCATGGGCAAAGTAAGCCACAACCAAGGAAACGCCTGCAATGAGGGTTAGCAGGCCCATTTCAAAGATTACCACAATAGGAACACAACACATGCGACGCCAGCGCCAACCAGCTGTAACTTTCAGGGGTTTGGGGCGAAAAGCTCTGTAGAGACGAGTTGATAGCCAACCATAGTGGACCTCTATGGCCTCAAACAAGGAGGCTAACATATGGGCCACAGCTCCTTCACCTGTCGGCGATGCACTACTAGCCTCGGCAAAGTGAAAACGTACTGGCTTTGCTTGGCTATCCGCCTGAGCACCGGGTGGATGACAAAAGGCCACTTGGAAAATCAGTCTTAGACGTCCAATACGTTTCTGTATGCCATGATCGATCGAGTAGGCCCAGTACATATCCATTTGGTAGTTGCAATAGCGGATAATGGCAAGCAGCAGATATGTAAAGGCCAGGAAAATGGCACCCGCCACAGGTCCCCAGGTAAATGACCAGGTGCACAGGCCGACAATGGTGCCGAGGATAAGGGCCAGATGGAAAATAACTAGGAATAGCAGACCAGCTGTTCTTATCGGAGGTTCAGCCCATTGACGGGCAAAATTTGTCATTTCTTCTCTTAACTTGGTGAGCAGGAACGATTTGCCGCTGCCCCATTTGGCATAGAGACCCACGGTAATGGGTGTGGTGAGAGTGGGTTCACTTAGAACATCAGCCAAGGCCGAGGAGTATAGCTCATAGCCCAACATGCCTTCAGAATCTTCGTTCGTGTTCAAACGTCGTGAACCAAATACTTGACCCAATATTGTCTTCTGATGGGCTGTATCAATGGCATAGGGTGTCTCTCCCGACTTATTGGCCCGATATAGCAATTGACTGTTCTTCGGGTTCCTCAGCAAAGCCTCAACAATTGCCTTGGACCTGGCACGCATTGCTATGTGCAAACATGTATCACCACGTTTATCGCTAGCACCCACTTTAGCCTTACGATCTAATAACATTTGTACTATTTCCAAGTTGCGATTGCGTACCGCCCTCAACAGAGCCGTGTCGCCATCTTTGGTCGCAGCTTCGAGATCAGGATTTGTGTGCAGGAGGATTTTGACAATCTGATTGTGACCCTTCTCTACGGCGGTATAAATGGCGGTTTTACGATCTTTACCCTGGATATCGACATCAGCATGTTTCTTGAGTAGAGCTTCGACAACACTGCGATGTCCACCCTTAACGGCGTGTATAAGGGGTGTATCGCCTGCACGATCTTGTATATTGATATAGGCACCGGCAGCAATTAAAGCCGCAGCAATTTCCTGATAACCTTCTCTGGCGGCAATAGCCAATGCGGTCATGCCATCTTTATCCAAGGCATTAACATTAGGTTTCTTTTCCAAAACGGAGGTAACACAATCGGTGTGGCCACCAGAGGCCGCCACCAACAACGGTGTCCATGAATACATACCAGCTGTATCAACATTAGCACCAGCTTTCAAGAGGGTATCGACAATTTCTACATTGCCTTTGCGACAGGCCCACACGAGGGCAGTGGTGCCATATTTATCGCCCACATTTACCTTGGCACCGCGGGTTACTAACATTTCTACAATATCCTTAAAGCCACGGCCAGCGGCCCACAGCAATGGTCCCAAATGGTAATTACCATGGACATTGACATCGGCACCTTTCTCCAAGAAGAATCGAACCAATTCGGTGTGGCCACGATAGGCAGCCCACATCAATGAAGTCCAGCCTCCCTGAAAGAAGGAAATACAAATTAGAATGGAATTGAAATAGAAAATTGAAAATCTTCCTTACCATCTCACGATGTTCCAAATCGGCTCCATGATCTAACAACAACTGAGCAATCTCAAAATGCCCCGCCTTTGAGGCACACAACAGTGCCGTCCAATTGTCATTATCCTCGGCCTGAACATCAGCGCCCCGGGCCAATAGCTCACGCACAAAAGCCGTTAGACCTCGTGTCGATACAATCATCAACAATGTGGCACCATTTTCATCACGATCATCTACCGTCAGATGGCGACTATCTAAGATGGAACGCAAACCGGATATATCATTGGCGTCCACATATTGCAGAAGTGCTCGATGTCCCAGCGAACCCATAGAATCTCCAAACCGATTTAGGTTCTAAAGTTTTGAGAGAAAAACGAAAAGAGAAAAATAACGATAACGATTAGTAAGGTGATAAAGAGAAAGTGGGAGAGATAAAAACAAAAAAGGGGATTCATGCAGTTCCATCAAATCAATTTATAATAAAGCTGAAACACAAGCATATCCTGTAGCTAGTGTTAATATTTCCATTTAAAACAACAACAACATATTTTTTTATGATTTACAACAACATGAAAAAAACAAGTCAAACTGTGTAATATTATAAATATTTAGTATAGAAATTGTTGATAACTATAAGTCGTAGAAAAAATTGACTTCATGATAGAAGTCTGATCTAAAAAGCTTGCTGGGATATAATAAATATTAATTATATTATATATAAAAATATTAATAAATATTAAATATTAATAATATAAGTATGTATATATACAAATATAAAATACAAAAAAAAAACAGTAAAGTCGAACGGGGCCGACTATATATACCCTTCACCACTTTGGGTATATACAACAAATGAATCCTAAGTGTCGTCGCATTTTTGAAGGACCAGTAAAATGAAATTGGATCCATAAACATGTCATTCTGCAGCGTATACTAAATTTTTCATTTGCTCATATATAGAGTTGCTTCTTACCATTTACTTAACATCGGACGAAAATATATATAAACGCTATATCGAAATCTATATCTGAACCGATTTTCACGAAAATAAGCACACATCATTCTAGACTTAATTCAGTACGCTATGCCGAATTTCGTGCAATTCGAATCGTATATAGAGACTTTGGTGCACCATTTACATAAAATCTCACGAAAATATATATGGGAGCTCTATCTAAATATGAACCGATTTTCACGAAAATTAGAACACATCATTATACAATCAAGTCAGTACGCTATGCCGAGTTTCGTGTAAATCGAAAGATATATAGAGACTTTGGTGCATCATTTAAATTAAATCGGCCTAAATTATATATGGGAGCTATATCTAAATATGAACCGATTTTCACGAAAATTAGAACACATAATTATACACCCAAGTCAGTACGCTATGCCGAATTTCGTGCAAATCGAAAGATATATAGAGACTTTGGTGCACCATTTACATTAAATCGGCCGAAATTATATATGGGAGCTATATCTAAATCAGAACCGATTTCCACAAAACATAGCACACATCATTCTAGACATAATTCAGTACGCTATGCCGAATTTCGTGCAAATCGAAAGATATATGTAGGGACTTTGGTGCATCATTTACTTAAAATCGGACGAATATATATATATGGGACCTATATCTAATATCTGCACCGATTTCCTCCAATTTCAATAAGGTTCGTCCTTGGGCCAAATAAATTAGCTGTGCCAAATTTCATCCAATTCGAATCAAAGATGCGACCTGTACTTTGTTTACAATTTAACATCAACAGACGGACGGACATGCATAAATCGATTCAGAAAGTGATTCTATGCATATTCTTAAAAGGAACCACAGGTCTATCTCGATTGCTTTTGCCTTTCACAAACATATGCACAAAGACATAATACCCTGTGTCACAGTGTGGTGAAGGATGGACGTGAAAATAAAAACGATTTTAACTAGCGAAGACACAAACCGAAGTATACACGACTATACAGTATAACAGTTATATTGATCGGTATAACACAGTAGTGTGAAGTTAAAAACGAATTATAACAATGGAATTTAGTAAATTTATTTTGTGAATCCTATCATGCTAAATCAGGGAGGGAAGGTACCATTGGAAAGCGCACAGGGAGTACTTTACGAAAAAATTATACCCAGATTATTTCATATCGGAAATTTTGAAAAAAATATTTTTTTCAAGAAGTTATCAACGAATGCCACTGTGCAAAATCTGGGAGGGATAGGTCCATATGGAAGGTATCATTGCAAAACCCACAGGGAGTACTCTGAGAAAAAATTATACTCAGATCATTTCATATATTTTTTAATTTTTTTTTTTCAAGAAGTTATCAACGAATACCACTGTGCAAAATCTGGGAGGGATAGGTCCATATGGAAGGTATCATTGCAAAACCCACAGGGAGTACTCTAAGAAAAAATTATACCCAGATTATTTCATATCGGAAATTTTGAAAAAAAATAATTTCATTGGATCATTGGAAAGCCCACAGGGAGTACTCGAAGAAAAAATTATACTCAGATCATTTCATATATGAATTTTTTTGAAATAATATTTTAATAAATCCACGCCTATTATAGCCTTTGGAAAAAACATTTGTATATTATATAAATATTTATTATCTTTATAAATATTTTATTTTTATACCCTACACAACTATGTTGTCAGGGTATCATAGATTTGTGCAGCCTCAAGAGTTTGTAACGCCGCGAAATATTGGTCCTAGACCCACCTTTAAGTATACCGATCATCATATCTCGACTAGCTGATTCGATCTAGACATGTGTGTCCGTCCGTCTGTTCGTTTGTTCATTATAATTTGTAAACACGATACAGTCCACAGTTATCGACCAATCCTTACGAAATTTGGCATGTAGGAAGGGTTCGGCCCAATGAAGACCCCCATTTTTTTAGGTAAAGATCGTATAATAGTTAGGGGATGAAAATTACCAAATACTTAATTTTTGTCGATTTTTCTACATGGAGAAGGGGATTGGGCCAAAGAATAAGCATGCCTGTTTTGATAAAGATCGGTCAATATTTAGCGGGTCAAATGGACCCTGACTATTGTGAAAATTACAAAATTTGTATTCTATAGGAAATATATTTACTCCAGAAGGATATAGACCCGAGAAGTTGATAGTATATCCAAGAGGAGTGGTTGACCTTTAAATTGATACCAATTATATTGTCGTATGTACTCGGAGGTGAGAGGTACGCTTAAATATTTACAGGTGCTTACGTATGTGTGTGTGTTTTTTTTTTGAGTCAATCTATAGGCCAACATCATAACCCACGGAGAGGAGAATCTGGACAAGTACAGCCCTCGTCTACTGAATATTAAAATTATTTGTTGACAAGTCGGTCAAGAGGGTAAAAATATTGCGAAATATTGCCCAACTTCTGAATATAGAATCATAGAAAGTTAGATTTTCCTGGAAGTTGTGTAGATTATCATATGGTCGGTCCCGACCAGTTTTCACCCACAATGAATTTAAATATTTAGATAAATATTTTCATATTTCTTTCTATCACACAAGAACAAAAAAGCAAAACTAAATCCCTTTCATTATCCCAGTACAAATGGTGTGTTCATTTTCTTTCAAAAAAAAAAAAAAAAAAAAAAAAATTCCAAAACTTTTTGCTAAAAGACGAAAACATGTCTGCTTTAAAAGTTTAGAGAATGACTAATTAAAAAAATATGAACAAAATTGAAACATAAATTGTCTACGAATAATTAATACCTTATAAGACCTTAGCAACCTGTACAAGAAATTTGAAATGCGTGCACATTTCTAACACGTGAAATATATGTTTTGAATATTTTCGCCATTAAAAATAGAAAAAAAGATATCGCACATGTTTTTTGTTTTGATAGTAATGGGTCAATTTCTAGTCGAGCCCCCCAATTAATATTACAAAACAAACAATCGCCCAAAAAAAATATGCTTACTAATTGCCAGCCATGAGTATCATAGATGATGGAGTAGACAAACGACTAAAATAACTGTAAACTTGAAATATTTCTGTAAACAACAAAAAAGACACATTCGAAAAATGTGTAAACAAATTAAATGACATCGAGATGTATGTATATATTATGCATGACATGTGTTCGGACAAGCAAGGGTAAGTATTTGGATCTACTGCCTCTTGACTGCTGGGTAGGTAGGTAGACATGATGATTGATAATGGAAAAAAGTGTTGTGTTTTCTTTTAATTTTATCTTATCAGAAGAAATATATATAACGTTGCAATAGCTGTTGCTCTTCGAGTACCACACTCGTATGGGGGGTTTTAACCGAACTAAGCCATCACTGTAGTGTGGCATGGCTACTGTTAATTCTCACACCCCAACAAACAACAATAGTGGTAGTAATAGGGGGGCAAAATAAAACAACAACAATAACAAAAAAATAGTTGTTTTCAAAACACCTACTAACTGTCATTGTCATATTTCTCTGAAATGAATGTCACAGCATCCCTACTACTCATGGTTATCTACCGTGTGTGTGTGTTTGTGTGTATATACAACATCACATCTCTTTCCGTTTTTATGACACTGCATAATGACACAGACGACAGCGGAATATGCCAAACAAATATAAGAGGAATTAGTCATATAAATTATTTGTTATCTTAGTTTTATTTTAAGCGAAATTTAATTCAAATTATTTATTATTTTATTTTATTGTTGTGATATTTATTTAGTAAATGTTGGGATATTTTTGTTCTGTTGACATAAAGTACTTTGTTGTTGTTACTACTGTTTTCATTTATTATTTTTTTCTGCAAATGGTATTTAGTGAGATGCAGACTGAATTTTTGGAATTCCTTGACATATTTGGAATTCCTAATGATCTCATTTAATGTTTGGAGCGAAATCTCGATTTCGGACTTTTTATCGTTAATATTATGAAAAGGTATATAGGTATATGTGTACCCCCTTGACCGATATCATCAAATGAGCAACACATATGCCTTGGCCAGATTCCTTTCTTCGTGTAACATTTCGTGAAAATTGGTCCATAAGGTTAACCTGTAATTTGTGTATAGTCAAGGAGATCCAAAATCACAAAAAATCGACCGGCAGGGCTATGCCCAACAATCAGGTTAGAAAATTGGCCTAGGAGGACCTTGATGTAAAGAGGTCACAAAATGCCAAAAAAAAAAAAAAAAAAAAAAAACGCGCATTTCCTTATTCTATTTGTAAACTATAGACATTCGTGCCTAGGGCGGATCTTATATGGGCGCTATAATGAAAAATCGATTGACATTTTTGTTTCTTGGTGGAAGAATTTGTAGCCACCCAAGGATACCGTAATATATGAAATTAGAGGCAACTTACTTGGAAGATGTGTCGGAAATCCGCATTTGGTGGGTTATATGGGGGCTGGCTATATCAAACCGTAGGAAAATCAGACACCCAAGAAGAACATCAAATATCAAATTATAGATATTTCGGTTGAAAATAGTACCCAAAATCAGTATGGCAAAATATCGACATTTATGGTAGTGTGATACCATTATATGGGGACTCCCCGAAAAGGTGGTCCAATATCCAATATGGTTTAAAAACTTGCCAAAAATTCTCAAAGTACTAAATAAAGGTGTATACTGTTATGTGGCAGCTTCCCCAAAAACTTGAGCCAATATCGTTTTTAGTAGGGATATTCTCTACCCAATGAATCAAAAGTAAAATTTATAGCCAATTCTATTGAAAAAGGGACCCAAATTTCCCTTATATATGAAAATTACCGTTATATGAGGGCTATCCGATATCTAATGATAATCTAAAATACCAAATTAGAGTCAATTCGTTTGCAATTGAGATTTGGTATCCAATGAAAATCTGCAATACCGAATTTTAGCTAATTTGATTGAAAGATGTACCCAAACTCCCCAATATATAGATATATAGATCATTTTTGGAAGGGAAATTTGGTATCCAAAGAGAATCGAAAATTCCAAATTACAGCTAATTTGGTTTATAAACATTTCCAAAATCGTCAAAATGACGATTGGTTGAAAAAACATAGTAAAAATACTCAAAATCCCGAAATTTTCGAGGTACCGTTATATAGCGGACTATGCAAAAAAAAAAAAAAAAAAAAAAAATGGGAAAAATATTGATGATTTCTGGTAGGATGATTTCGTACCCGATGAGAACCCAAAATATCGAATTAGAGCCAATATGGTTAAACAAACTTCCTAAAATCCCGACAAATTGGGAAATACCGGTATATAGGGTACTACCTCAAATATAAAAAATGTTGGTAGGAAAAGTTGAAACCCAATGGTAACTCAGAATTCTCAATTACAACCAATTCGATTGAAAAACCAGTGAGCGGAGCTGCCGACCATATGTTACCCTACGGAACTCTAACTTTCTGCGAATTTGTATTTTTATAGTTACACACTCTTTACCGAACATCACAACACAACCCATGGTGAGGGAAAACTGGACAACTAATTAGAAGGGCTGTACTGAATACTAGTAATATTTGTTGGCCTCTAGTCGGTCAAGAGGGCGCAAATATCGCGAAATATTGCCCAAGCTCAGAATGTAGAACCACAGAAAGTATGTTTTTTGTGGAAGTTGTCTAGGGTATCATATAGTCGGCCCCGTCCGACTATACTGCTCCGCTTACAGGTTTTTTATATATTTTTTTCCAATTTAAGGATTTCCAATTAATTTTTTAATTTTTTATTAAATTATTTTTAAATTTCTTGCACAAAATTCTAATACACATAGAATATGATAATCAGTAGTTACAAGTATCTACGCGTGACGGCAATATCTGATGATCCACACCTATAATACCAAAAATAATCCCTCTTGAATATTAAAAAAATCACATAATCTATAAAAAAACCAAAAACAAAAAATCTCTACACTTCCTCATGCAACTTAAATAAATAATTGAAATTAAAAATAGAAAATTTGACAAAAAAAAATCAAAACTTATTATATAAAAATAAACTTTGCATTTTCAAGTGGGTGTATAGAGCGCGCAAGCACCCACATTATCGCCATTTTAGGGGAATTTTTAGGAAATCATGGCCGATTAAAATTTGTTTATGGATGGTGGGTGATCTTTGATGTCAATTGCAATTTGCCACTTAATATATCAAATGCAAAACAAATAATAAAAACAATAATAATAATTTACAATCGATGGAGTTTTGTTTGTTTTTTCAATATGATGACAGATACTGTCTACTGGACTTCTTATCACTCATTTTGACATTTGACGTCTTAGTATTTTTCTATATTCACAAATTTGTGAAGAGTGGAAATTTTTTGTTAGACATACAAATTGCTTTGGTCTTCTCAATAAATTATTGGATATTAATTTTTTTCTGTGAAAACAAAAAGAAAATCCTTTTTTTAATGTCTTCCTCATAACAACAATGTTGGCTAGTAATATGGCCTACAACAACAGCAACGGGAATATTGTCATGTCATGCCTAAAAATTATTTGAATTTAAGTCATTTCAATTTTCAAAATTGACTTGACGTGTTAAGAAATTACTTTTAATGTTTGTTAATGCCACTGTTTTGTGTTTCAATTTCATTTTTCTTCGAAATTAAGTGTCATTTTGGTGTCACCGCGAAAATAATCAAAGCTTCGGTATTTATCAAATGATTAAAAGGGTGTTTCATAGGTAGCCCATCACTGTTAATGCCAATATTTATTCGCGTTATTCAAAATATTCCACATTGTTAGGTGGCATTAAATTCTACTATAAATTGTGTACGACGCATAATTTATTAATAAGATTTTTTTTTGAAAAAGTGAACTATCGAAAGACATTTGTAGGGATATAATTTTTTACCAAATAAATACGAGGTTGGTAAAAAAATCAAAAAAATAATTTTTAATTTTTTTTTCTAAAATATTTTTTTTTATTCAAAATTTTTTTCAAAATAAAATTATAAATTATAAAAGTGTTCAATAATAAGTTTTTTAACATAAAATATAAAAAAAGATTTTAAAATGAGTAATTAATAAGTCCCATTTTCCATATTTATATTCGCATGATATTATGAAATATATTTTCAGGCAATGTTGACCATTTTGTGGGGAAGCTACCAAAAGGAGTGGTCCAATATTTTCCACCTTCGAACTATGTTTAAGTTTGAAAGTAGAATTGCGACGTACACAATTTTTATTAAAGCAGACTTCATCTTCGAACTTCAAAATATTATGTCTGAAAAAATTTCTGCAGTGACTAGCCGAAGTTTTTTTCTATGGAACCCGGTGTAAATTTTGTTAAAAGAAAAAAAAAAAAATCATTACAACCCGATGTTAATTTATTTTCTATAGAAAAAACTATCAGTCCCCTTGGTCCAATGCTTTCTCCTATAAAAAAAATCCATTAAGACCCTTGGTCAATTTTCTTCATATAAAAAAAATTCGTTAGGGCCCTTGGGGACCATATTTTCCGTATTGAAAAACATTCATCGGGAACCTTGTGTTAATTTTGTCTGTATAGGAAAACATTAATCAAGACCCTTGGGTCATTTTTTTTCTGTATAAAAATAAATCGTTAGGAACCAAAGTCCATTTATTTCCAAATAAAGAAAAATCGTACTGCCCTTTGGGCCAATTTTTTCCCATAGAAAAAAAAAATTGTCAGTGCCCTTGGTCCATAGAAAAAAAAAATTGATCAGGACCCTTGGTAAATTTTTCAGTAAAAGAAAACAATCGACATTTTTTCCGTATAAAAAAAAATAAATTCCTCATGAACCCTGGGCCATTTTTTCCAAATAACAAAGAATCGTATATGAAAAAAATCGTCAGCACCCTGTTCCATTTTTTCCATATAACAAAAACTTGTCAGGACCCCGGGGGAATTTTTTGGCCTATTTTTTCATTTTCCTCTATAGAAATAAATCTTCAGGACACTTGGTCAATTTTTCGGTATAGAAAAAAATTCGTTAAGGCACCCACGGGAAATTTTTTCCCTCTTTGGCGCTTTGGGCCAATTTTTTCTGTATGCATGTAAACCGTCAGGACACTTGAGCAAATTTTTTTCCTTATAGAAAAAAAAATTGTCAGGACCCCTGGGGAAAAATTTTCACGCATAAAATTGTCAGAATCCTTGGACCATTTCTTTTCCTATAACAAGAAATCGTCAGCACCTTTGGTAAATTTTTCCGTATAGATAAAAATTTGTTAGGGCCCATGGGGAATTTTTTTTCAGTATGGACAAATTAGTCTGATCCCTTGGGCCATATATTCGCCAGGTTTCTTCGGCCAATTTTTTCTGTATAGAAAAAAAAAATTGTCCGGACCCTTGGGAAAAAATGTTTCCCTATAGAACATAAAAAATGTCAAGATCCTTGGGCCATTTTCTTCCTTATGGAAAAATCATCAGCACCTTTGGTCAATAGAAAAAATTTGTCAGATACCTTGGTCCAATTTTGCGTCAGGACTCTTGAGCCAATTTTTTCTGTATAAAAATGAATCGTCAAGACCTTGTGTTCATTTTTTCCGCATATAAAAAAATTTTGGTTTGAAACTTTGGTCAATTTTTGGGTAAAGAAAAAAATTCGTTAGCGCCCCTGGCGATTTTTTTTTTTTGGCATAGAAAAAAATTTTCAGGTCCCCTGGGCCAATTAAGCGCCAGGACTTTTGGGCCAATTTTTTCTGTATAAAAATAAATCGTCAAGACTTTGGGAATTTTTTTTCTGTACCATGGACCATTTTTTCCGCTAAAAAATATAGTCAGTTACCTATGGTTCTGACTATATTTTTTTGGGTATAGAAAAATATTTTTTTTTTAATTTTCGAAATAAAAAAAAAATAAAAGACTCAACAAATAGTTAAGGACTTTTCTCGTACTGCCAAAAAAAGGTAAAAACTAGCAGATTTTTAATTAATGGAAATTCAAAAAAAAAAAAAAACATTTTGGAATTTTTTCAATTCTTTAAATTTTGTATCCCGAATTTCAAGGTGGGTCTGCCTCAAAAAAAAAAAAAAAAAAAAAAACTCTTTAAAACCCTTACACACATATTTTTTCAAGATTTTATTTTTTACTGAACTCAATATTGCCAACCTTTTTATTTTTAAAATTGTTACCACTATTTTTAAATTCAATTTCATAAATTTTTTCTCAATGGCCTTGATGATAGTTTATTTTTATATTTTTGTCACATTCTCACTTCTTAATTTGTTGTTTTTGTTAATTTTTTAAATTATTTGTATATGAATAATAATAAAAAACTATTTTTGTTTTTTTTTTTTTTGAATACTAACATTTTTACTTTTTTTCTTGCCGGGCGTGCGTAAATTATTTAAACTTAACCGCGACGCACTTAAAATTAATTCATCCCAACTCTTTGATAATTTCATACTAAACGGTTTAGTTGGACGGGTCACAACATTTATACACAACACAACACAAAATTAAATTAATTTTTTTATTTTCTTTTTGCGCGTTTTCCGTTCAAAACATTGGATAGTGATGAAGTGAAGATAATTATTTGTCTAGATGTCACGGTAGTTATCGTATGGCTGGATGGATGGATGGGTGATAACTTGGCCAGTTAGATATTGGCTGTTTCAAGTAGCGGTAATAAAACAACAATTCTGACAGCTATAACGCGGCATCAATGATATTGATGACAATGTCGAGGTTGGAGGTGGTGGTTGTTGTGGTGGTGGTATTGAACGTTATAAACATTTTTCCCGTTATATTAGGCGTATTTAAAAGGGCGAAACAAGACGTAACGGTTATTTTGTTTATTTTTTGTTGTTTTCTTTTCCTCGATCGCTCACTCACACACTTACTACCCCCTTTGTTGTGATTCCTTTTGGAGTAGAAGAGGGTACTCAAGTGGTGCTACGACGACGACGACGTTGATGATGATGATATCGTGGAAAGTCACGGTCTCCACTATATATTTATATGGGTGAAAAACAAACTGCAGCACTCTCGGCGATAGTATAGATTACAATACTACGCATACGACCAACCAACCGCTCGACCGACCGCTACACTCACACACACACAGCAAAAAAAACAAATTTTGAGATGAGTGACAGTTATTGGCTGTGCTTGTTAAAGGTGGCGTCAAACGCGATAAGACCCTTCCTAGGTGGCTTTTTTTCCTGCTACTGCTGTTCGACTGTCAAAAGGGGCTCATTGTTTTAAGACCTGGAGATTTTTTGACTTAAGCACACGAATATTTTTTTTATTTTCAAAAAAAAAAAAAAAAAACTTTTTTATTCAATTTTTTATTGGTAAACACACACACTCAGTAGTATGCACATATATCATTCCACTTGATTCGATATCATTTCATTTTAAATGACAGCTGAAAGTAGCTACCCAATTCCGCAAATTTCAAGGTAGATTGTAGAAGAGGCCCGCCGCCGTCTGATATTCGGGCATATTAACGTCTTTCTTCGATTATCTCAATTAAAAATTTATAATTAATTTGTTTTTAAATATTTGTTTATGATTGCTAACAGAAATGACGTAAAATATGACAACAACGACGACGGTGACAACCCGGCGATGAGGACGAGGACGAAGACGTCGCTGACAACATCAATCATTTGCCACTTATGTTTATTTATTTGATGGACAAGATTATGGTTAAGAGGTTTGGGTTGTTTTTGTTTTTGTTATTGTTGTTCTTATATTTTATTAACTGGGAGACACTGTATTCATTTTTAATCTTGTATTTATTTAATTTTTTGTTTTTATTTATTTTTTTATTTGTTAGATGCACACGCGCGCCACTTCAAAAAAATATTGAATGAATGAATTTCTTATTTTGCTTCTCTTCGCCTTCTTCTGGATTTGTTGCTTAAAATTAATAATATTTTTCTTTAAAAAAATTTATCCGAAACGCGTCCCGTGTTGTGATCACGTTCAAGGTACAATACGTTATGAATCGTTTATTATTTATTTATATTTTTTGTAATCATTATTATCATAAGTGTGCTGAGCAACATTATCATCATCGCCATCATCTGTTTGATGGCGGGTTTTGCAAAAAAAGGTAGCCGGCACAGCAGACCGCCACCTAAATGTGAATGTTTGTGTGTGTGTTTTGATTTGAAAATTTTTACGGAAGCCATACGGCATTTTTAAAGAGGTTGGGAGAATTGTTGCTTTTTTGAGTATAACAACAGAGAGCAACACACCATTGAGAAACGTGCTTGAAGAAATTGTTGTTGTTGTTGTTGCTTTTTGTCAACAAATTATAAACTAAGCATTTTAAATATTCAATATCGTGTGCTCGCTTCTCTTTTCTTAAATCGTTTCCTACGGTGGATTTTTAATTACCCTGACACACTTTTTATTAGGATTTTTTTTTTTGAGAATTCCTGATGTAAACTTAATTTATAGGAACTCCCTATATTTTTCTCGAGACCTCTAAACATATATTTTCTTATGGGCTCTCACTCTCTTCAACTTTAATTCTTGAGAAAAATATCTTTTGCATAATTTGTGTTCTCAATTTTTGAAAACAAAAATATTTTCTTTTAATTTTTGAAACTATAGAGAAATTTAGAAAAAATAACCAGTAAGCGGAGCAGTATATTCGACGGGCCGACCATACGATACCCTACACGGAACTATAACATTCTGCGTCAATATTTCCTGATATCTACACCCTGTTGTCCGATTAGGGGTCAACAGCACCTCTTCCTTACACTGACACATTTTCCTAATATTACTAATGTTCTGTACAGTTCTTCAAATGGCTTGTCGATATTCCCTTCACCGTGGGTTGTTTTGTGATGTACGACTTTCAATTGTGGCCGTTGTCGGTCCACTTCATCCCAAAATTATTATCTGATCATTGCCGAAAATTATAGGCGTTGTCCTTGACCATTACTGGATCCTCATGGAACATTTCAAAGCGATCATCGCTATTTTCCTCCCTCCAGTTTGGTAATGGGTTACTTAATAATATCTGAATACGTTAGCACCTGCAAATATTTAATATTGGTATCAATTTAAAGCCCAAACACTTCTATTGGACATACTATCAACTTCTCGGGTCTATTGTCTTCAGGAGTATATGCCATTTCATTTTTCACACAAAAGTTAGGGTCTATTTGACCCGCTAAATATTAACCGATCTTTATCAAAACAGCTATGCTTATTGTTTGGTCCATTTCATCCCTTAAATATAACTTTATTCTTTTCGATTTTTTTATTTTATTTTCCATATTTTTTTATTGTTAATTTTCCATATTTTTTAAATTTTTTTAGTTTTAATTTTCCATATTTAAAAATTTATTTTCCATATTTGTTATTCTTAATTTTCCATTTTTTTATTTTTAATTTTCCATATTTTTTTATTTTTAATTATCCATATTTTTATTTTTAATTTTCCATATTTTTAATTTTTTTTAGTTTTAATTTTCCATATTTTTTATTTTCAAGATTTTACATTTTTTTATTTTTATTCTCAAGATATATTTTTTTCTATTTCTAAATTTTCAAAATTAATTAATTTAATGTATTCTATCTAAATGTTATTAGCAAAAAATCGTTTTTTTTTACAAAGAATGAAACTTTTAATTCTCCTATTTTCTAAAACTGTTTTCAAAAATTCCGCATGCTTCACAAACCTTTTAAACATTTGCACTCCTTAAAAATGTTCACTCGCCAAACAAACTCGTTCATTTTGTTTAGTAAACATATTGCCGATTTAATAAACAAACCTCTATGCTTTATACCTGCTTCTCAAACCCTCTCCCATCCACCTTGTAACAACTCACATCCCTTGTTTATTAAACAAATCAACATTTTATATCTCCAATTTAATAAACAAACCACTAAATATCACCCTATATACCCAAAAACTGCCTATATGCTCTCTGCCATTAACACATATACCCATACTCCTTATTTAGTAAACAAACGTCTAAACGCTTAATTTCCAATGATTTCTGCCTTACAATCATACACCCACCAAAATTCAAATAAACAATCGTCTAAGCATCTGTCTTATTCTCATTTCAAATGGATCTCTCTATATTTTCCCTATACCACATGTACTCTTTATACTGGTTGTCTCTCACTACCACCCACCAAAATACTAATACTCCTTACTTGAAAATAAAAAACTACAACATTTAATTGTTTTTGATCTCTGCATAGACTCAGAATGGACTTAACATCTCCATCATTTATTTCTAATCTCTTTCTACTTCCTTATCCCTCATTTAGTAAACAAACCAATAAACATCTTTACATATACAATTCTCATACGGTTAAATTCTTATTGGGACTCTCTACCACCTACCACAATTGGTAAACAAAACAGCAACAAGTAAGCATCACCATTATTCCCTTTTCTAATTGATCTCTCTCTATATATATATATATATATTTCCCTCTCCTTTATTTAGTAAACAAACCAACAAACATCTCCGCATATACCATTCTCATACGGTTAAATTCTTATTGGGACTCTACTATAAACACTCAAGTAAGCATCACCATCATTCCCTTTTCTAATTGATCTCTCTCTCTCTCTCTCTCTCTCTCTCTATGTATTACCATATCACCTGTTTAGTAAACAAACCAACAAACATATCCGCTAAAACTATTCTCAAATAGTTATTTTTCTTACTGGCTCTCTCTGGCACACACAACCACCCACCTAACTAACTATACTCCCTACCTTAGTAAACAAAAAAACACGACAAAGCATCATAAGGCATTCTCAAACATTTACCGTAAGAGTAATACCGTGAGATTAGTAGTTGAGTACTCTCATTGTAGTTGTACTAAGCTCATAACAAAAACCATCGTGCATTTGTTTACACATGTAGACTCTCTGCTTTATGGGGACTGTAAATAATGAAGATATAGTAATTTGAGAGACAAGTACCCATATACAGTTGTTTTTGTTGTTTTACTGTTATTGCCGTTTATAATCGTATCGGTAATCTTAATGAGTATAATGAGAAGTACTTTAGAGCGTATGATTTATATCAATCAATCAACAATAAAGACGTATTTAATTGGAAGGCCCTTTGAATGGTTTCTAATTTACTATGGAAAATGTAAAACAAAGTAAATTAAAAAAATAAAAATAGGCAATTGCTTATTGTTGTTGTTCGTGTATTGCCTTTGTTGTACATAATAATGATCATCTTTATGATGAGCATTTTAATGAGTAGGCATACTGCAGAGCGTATGATTTATATCAATCAACAATAAAGACCTAATTTATATGAAATTATTAGAATATTTAAATTTCTTTAGAGTTTTTCTTTTAATTAAAATTATGAATTTATAATATATAACGATTCTGCAACTGATGAAGATCAAATAATGTGAAAGACATATAATGTATGTGTATCATTATTATTATTATTATTTTTTTAATTTTTTTGAGTAGGGCGTATGATTTATATCAATCAACAATAAAGGCAAACACATTACATATATGAAATTATTTGAATAATTGGACTTCATTGAGTTATTTTCTTGTTTGATTTACATTCGATAAAACCAATAAATCATATAGTCGTCTAGTAAACATACAAAAACGTGCGCGTTTGGCACCAGCAAAAGCGAACTCAATCGATCTTGTGGTAATTTATCATAATTGAAAAATTACGGAAGAAATTTATTCAATCATTAATTGATCGTATTTCTAGTATTTTCGGTTTGTATGATAATATATAGTTGCGATAATAAAGAAAACAGAAGTTAATAACGAAATATATTTGAAATACATATTTATAAGGAATGATATTGGTTAGGTATTGAAAAATGTGTCTAAAAGAAGGGGGTTGTGCCTACTAAGGAAAGATTTTAATGGCAAAAAAACAGATCCTGGGATAACGAAATGTATTTGAAATATTTATCCCTATTATAATAATGAATTTGAAATCAAATTACCCAAGATCGAAAATATGTCTAATAGGGGTGATTTATCTCAATCCTGTAAAGGCATCAAAAAGAGAATTTATTGGCCATCCTAATTCCCTCAATTTTTCCTACAGAGAAATTGTTTTTCTATGGGAGAAATATTCACACGTTTTCCCTTGTTTATATAAACAATTTCTCCACAGATTTTGGAAAATATGTTTCCCTTTTATTTTTTCTAAAAGAATATCTCTCCTCAATTCCTGCAATTTTTTGTAGAAAAGTCCCGCCTAAGGACTTCATGATTTTTTTTCTCAGAAAAATCCCTCCACAAGAAAAATTATTCTTTGTCTGGAAAATTTGTTTCCTCAAGTTCCTGACGAAACTGTTGTTTTTAAAGATAAAATCGATCTTCAGTTTCGTGACAAACTTTTTTTTCTAAAGAAAAAATACATTCTAAGGTTCCTGACAAATTTTTTTTCTATAGAAAAAAATCTTTCCTTTGGTTCCTGACAAAATTTTCTTCCACAGAAAAAATGTTTCCTCATGGTCCCTGGCGAAATATTTTCTTATACAAAATCCTGACGAATATTTTTCATATTCAGAAAACCAGTAGTTTTTTTCGGGTCTTGTGGACGAAATTTTTATGTTTTCAAAATGTGTTCTGCTGCAAAAATTGTTTATATAGACAAATATCTCCACAGGTATTGACGAATAGTTTTCCCTCCTCAGCTAAAGGGTATTTTTTCCTATAGGGAAATCTCTCCTCAAGTCCTGCGTTTTTTCCTTTTTATAGAAAAGTCCCGCCTCATGTCTTGAGGAATTTTTAACTCAGAAAAATCTATCCACAAGAAAAAAATTTCTTGTTTTTTATTTAAAAAATATAACCTAAGGGTTCTGACAATTTTTTTTTTTTCAGAATAATCTTTCCGCAAGAAAAAAAATGTTCTTCATCTGGAAAAAAAATTTTCTCAGGACTGTGGCGAAATTTGTTTTATTGAAAAAATAGTTCCTATGGATCCTGACGAAATTTTTTCTATAGATAAAAATAGTGCCTCCGGATCCTGATAAAGTTTTTCTATAGAAAAAATAGTTCCTCAGTTTCCTGACGACATTTTTTCTATACATAAATTGTTATTCAGCTTCCAAACAAAGTTTTTTTATAGAAGAGATCGTTCCGGAGGTTACTGTTGAATTTTTTCAATAGAAAAAAATAGAAAATCTTCAAGAACTTGAGGAACGACTTTTTTATAGAAAAAATTTCGTCAGGAAAAAATAGTTCCTCAGTTTCCTGACGACATTGTTTCTATAGAAAAAATTATTACTCAGGTTTTTGACGAAGTTTTTTATAGAAGAAATCGTTCTTGAGGTATCTGTTGAATTTTTTCAATAGGAAAAAAAATAGAAAATCTTCCAAAAACTCCTCAGATTTTTTTTTCATTTTCGTCAAGAACCTGAGGAACGATTTTTTTCTATAGAACAAATTTCGTCAGGAAAAAACTAGTAAGGAGAAAAAAAGAAAATCTTCCCAAAATTCCTTAGATTTTTTTTTTTCATTTTTGAGCTGATTCCTCCGATTCTGAGCATTTGATGAATTTTTTTTCACAGTGTATTTCTGACAAAAAAATTGAATTTGATTATCTTTTAAAATAAAAATCATTAGCAGCACCCATCAAACATCAAATTCACCATATAATAACGACAGACATCAACATTTTTCTTTGATGTAAACACAAGAACAACAAAAACATAAACAAAATATCGGTCATATTTAAGTGGAAATTTATTATGGCCCGCCGCTGCCAGCCACCATTCTAACCGATCTTTTAAGTCATAATAATAAAACGTGAGCAGTTGGTGAGACCACAAAATTGCAGCAGCAGCAACAACAACAACAAAAATTTTGTTCAAATCAAAACACACATTAAAACGCATTTAATTTTTTTTTTCGATGTTTTGCATTCAACACAAAAAAGCCCCTCCGAATCGCAACGAAAAGCCAAATCAAACCAAGCAACGAAAAGAAGAAGAAAAAAATATAACAACAACAAAATACTACATAATCTCACGTTAATTAACACATTCTTGTTTGGGTTGTTGTTGTTGCTATTTTTGTTATTATTACAACTCTTTTTAGGTTCAAATATTTGTTGCAGTTTTTTAGTTTGGATTTTAAGCAAAAAAAAAAATCGGGGTGAAGAAGAAGACGCAGGCGAGAAAAAAATTGCAATGTAAACAAAGCTCACTGAAACGCACACACACACAAACACCACGAAACGACGCGTGAAGGCGCGTAAAACTATTTTTTTTTGTTTTGTTTTTATTTTTTGTTATTTAATTGTCAAGTCGCCGTCGTTGTCATATTGAAGCTTCGTGATATTTTTCTTGAATAGACACGCACGCACTCGCTCGTTTCGATTTTCTTAGTCACCAAACAACCTACGATGCCAAAGTTTGTCTTGAAACTAACTTGGCTAAATTATGTTGGCCCATGGAAAAGCGTTGCTGCTCTCCATTTCTCTCTCTCTCACTCTCTATGTGTGTGATTTGCAGTGACTGCACGCAAATGCAGTGCAGAAAAGATGCAAAAACCAAAAACAACAACAAAACAGCAGTAGAAACTGCAGCAAAACAAACTGCTGCTGTTGCCTCTGTTTGTCCATCTACAACAAGTTATCAACAACAACAACAATTTTGATGGCCGTGGGGTCAATTCAAATTGGTGGGCTCGACTCTTGCCAGACAACTCTAAAAATAGAGATTAATTTTCTTAAAAAAAATAGACAAATGAGTAACGACAAACGAGAGAGTGAGGGAGAGAGAAAATAATATAAGAACAAATTCTTTAGGAACCTGGAAAACGATTTGTTTCTATAGAAACATTTTTCCTCACATGCCTTATCTAATTTGTATCTATAGAAAAATCTTGACGAATTTTTTTTATAGAAAAAACTTGAGGGACGACTTTTTTCTATAAAAAAATTTCATCAGTGAAAAAATTTCTTCTGAAACCATAGGAACCATTTTTCAATAGAAAAATTTTCGTCAGGAACCTGATGAACGATTTTTTCTATAGAAAAAAATTTGTCAGGGACCTGAGGAATGACTTTTTTCTATAGAAAAAAAATCGTCAGGAACCTGAAGAACGACTTTTTTCCATAGAAAAAATTTCATCAGGAACCTTAGGAACGTTTTTTATAGAAAAACTTCATCAGGGAACCCGAGGAACAATTTTTTTCTATAAAAAAAAATTTCATCAAGGAATGACTTTTTTCTATAGAAAAAATTTCATCAGGGAATGACTTTTTTCTATAGAAAAAATTTCATCAGGGAATGACTTTTTTCTATAGAAAAAAATTCATCAGGGAACCTGAGGAATGACTTTTTTCTATAGAAAAAATTTCATCAGGGAACCTGAGGAATGACTTTTTTCTATAGAAAAAATTTCATCAGGGAACCTGAGGAATGACTTTTTTCTATAGAAAAAAATTCATCAGGGAACCTGAGGAATGACTTTTTTCTATAGAAAAAATTTCATCAGGGAACCTGAGGAATGACTTTTTTCTATAGAAAAAATTTCATCAGGGAACCTGAGGAATGACTTTTTTCTATAGAAAAAAATTCATCAGGGAACCTGAGGAATGACTTTTTTCTATAGAAAAAAATTCATCAGGGAACCTGAAGAACGACTTTTTTTCTATAGAAAAAATTTCATCAGGGAATGACTTTTTTCTAAAGAAAAAAATTCATCAGGGAACCTGAGGAATGACTTTTTTCTATAGAAAAAATTTCATCAGGGAACCTGAGGAATGTCTTTTTTCTATAGAAAAAATTTCATCAGGGAACCTGAGGAATGACTTTTTTCTATAGAAAAAAATTCATCAGGGAACCTGAGGAATGACTTTTTTCTATAGAAAAAAATTCATCAGGGAACCTGAAGAACGACTTTTTTTCTATAGAAAAAATTTCATCAGGGAATGACTTTTTTCTAAAGAAAAAAATTCATCAGGGAACCTGAGGAATGACTTTTTTCTATAGAAAAAATTTCATCAGGGAACCTGAGGAATGACTTTTTTCTATAGAAAAAATTTCATCAGGGAACCTGAGGAATGACTTTTTTCTATAGAAAAAAATTCATCAGGGAACCTGAGGAATGACTTTTTTCTATAGAAAAAAATTCATCAGGGAACCTGAAGAACGACTTTTTTTCTATAGAAAAAATTTCATCAGGGAATGACTTTTTTCTAAAGAAAAAAATTCATCAGGGAACCTGAGGAATGACTTTTTTCTATAGAAAAAAAGATTTTTCTATAGAAAGAACGATTTTCTATAGAAAAAAGATTTTTCTGTAGAAAAAAAGATTTTTCTATACAAAAAAAAAAGATTTTTCTACAGAAAAAAATATTTTTCTATAGAAAAAGATCTTTCTATAGAAAGAAGACTTTCCTATAAAAAAAAGCATTTTTTTTTATAGAAAAAGATCCTTCTATAGAAAAAATGATTTTTTTATAGCAAAAAAGATTTTTTTATAGAAGAAAGGATTTTTCTACAGAAAAAAAGATTTTTCCACAGAAAAAAAGATTTTTCCATAGAAAAAAAGATTTTTCCATAGAAAAAAGATTTTTCTATAGAAAAAAGATCTTTCTATAGAAAGAAGACTTTCCTATAGAAAAAAAACAATTTTTTTCTATAGAAAAAAGATCCTTCTATAGAAAAAAAGATTTTTTTATAGAAAACAAAAGATTTTTTATAGAAGAAAGGATTTTTCTACAGAAAAAAAGATTTTTCCATAGAAAAAAAGATTTTTCCATAGAAAAAAGATTTTTCCATAGAAAAAATATTTTTCCATAGAAAAAAGATTTTTCTATAGAAAAAAGATTTTTTTTATAGAAAAAAAGGTTTTTCTATAGAAAAAAGATTTTTTTATAGAAAAAAAGGTTTTTCTATAGAAAAATGGGTTTTCTATAGAAAAAGCGGTTTTCTATAAAAAAAAGGTTTTTCTATAGAAAAAAAGGTTTTTCTATAGAAAAAAGGGTTTTCTATAGGAAAAAGGCAAATCTATAGAAAAAAGATCTTTCTATAGAAAGAAGACTTTCCTATAGAAAAAAAAAGATTTTTCCATAGAAAAAAGTTTTTTCCATAGAAAAAGATTTTTCCATAGAAAAAAGATTTTTCCATAGAAAAAAGGTTTTTCTATAGAAAAAGGGTTTTTCTATAAAAAAAAGGTTTTTCTATAGAAAAAATGTTTTTCTATTAGAAAAAAGATTATTCTATAGAAAAAAGATTTTTCTATAGAAAAAAAGACTTTGCTATAGAAAAAAGTTTTTCTATGAAAAAAGGTTTTGCTATAGGCTTCTGAAGTTTTTCAATAGAAAATTCTGCTTTAGGAAAAAATTGCTCAGGCCCCTGAGCAAAGATTTTTCTCTAAAAAAAGATTTTTCTATATAATAAACCTTGCCCCCGAAAAAAGCTTATCGTCGGATAGAAAAAAGTATCGAAAAATATTTGTTATTGAATCAATATCTTGTCTTGTAGCATAGAGCAATGTTTTGCCATTTTCGCTCTCTTTCTGCCTCCCTTTTAATCTCTATTATTTGCCTCATTCTCAATGCTATTTGTGGTTATTTTTCTTAGAGAAAATTATTGTCAATAACAAATAATTTTTGTTTTTTTTTCACAAAAATTAATTGAAGCTTAACAAAATGGCTTTTAGCGGGTATTGACAAACAACATTAATTGATGTGCCTCTCTCTCGCTCTTCTAATAACTCCCCATTAAAAATATGCATCTCAAATAAGAAGCATTGGCGTAGAAGAGGCATCCGAGAGTATAGAAAAATGTCACCAAGAATATTTAATTTTGCAGAGTTTCAAATTTAAACTAGAAATTTCAATGAAATATTTCTCCCCAGGATATGAAATCAAAGTATCCGTTCTCTCCGCCTCTTATGTCTCAAATATACATTTCATTATAATTAAGTTATTAAAATGGCAATCGCATAATTGTTGCAGTTCGTTGTTGTTGTTTTTGGTGTTTCTATTGCAATTGTCGATTTTCACCAGAGCATGGTCAGAGAGCAGCATGGTAACGATGTTGTGTTCATAATTATTATGAACGGAGACGGCGGCTGGCTAAGGGGATTTTTTATTTGTTTTTAATAAAATCTTGAGTGCACACCAGACGGGAAATATTTTATTATTTGTCAAAATATTGTTGTTGTTGTGGTAGTTGTTTAAAAAACACCTTTTCAAAACTTCGTAATATACATCTTTAGAAACATGTATCCTCAGATTTTGTAAATATAACTTCAGGAACTAAGGAATTTTATTCTATAGGAAAAATGTATCCTCAAACATTAATCAAACAGTGTAAAGGGTATTCTAACATGTTGGAAGTTGATTTAATTTTTTTTAAATCTTATATAACTTCAGATTCATATTCTTAAAAAAAATATTTTTTATTAATGAAATATATTTTTTATTTTCTTTTTTTACTTCCCCCATATATATGAATGAAATCTTTGCTCCGTCATAAACTTAGATAGCAGCCGTAAGAATGACTTGCATTTAGGGGGTTTTTTATTGATGAATGTCGTCAGTTGGTCCAATGCAAAATTAATGTGATTGCCCTTCATGAGTCTGAACAAAGAAGGTCAACAATTATATTTTTGAAAATTAATAATTAATTATAAAATGCAAACAAAATTTCAAAAATCAAAAGGAGTATTGACCTATCAGTCACTCGTTAATTCCGCTTTTAAATTACGGATCTTTCCTCAGATCGAATTCCACTGCAACTAAGGATGGTTTATTTCCTCAGGAACTGAGGATGGTTTTTTCTATAGAAAAAAAAAAAATCCCCATGAATTGAGGAGGGTTTTTTTCTAAACAAAAAAAAATTCCAAGTAACCGAGTATAGTTTTTTCTATAGAAAAATATTTGCTCAGTTCCCCTGAGGAAAGATTTTTCTATAGAAAAAAATTTGCTCAGTTCCCCTGAGGAAAGATTTTTATATAGAAAAAAATTTGCTCAGTTCCCCTGAGGAAAGATTTTTCTATAGAAAAAAATTTGCTCAGGTACCCCGAGGAAAGATTTTTCTATAGAAAAAAATTTGCTCAGATCCCCTGATGAGGAAAGATTTTTCTATAGAAAAAAATTTGCTCAGGTCCCCTAATGAGGAAAGATTTTTCTATAGAAAAAAATTTGCTCAGGTCCCCTGAGGAAAGATTTTTCTATAGAAAAACATTTGCTCAGGTCCCCTGAGGAAAGATTTTTCTATAGAAAAAAAATTTGCTCAGGTCCCCTGAGGAAAGATTTTTCTATAGAAAAAAATTTGCTCAGGTCCCCTGATGAGGAAAGATTTTTCTTTAGAAAAAAATTTGCTCAGGTCCCCTGATGAGGAAAGATTTTTCTATAGAAAAAAATTTGCTCAGGTCCCCTGAGGAAAGATTTTTCTATAGAAAAAAATTTGCTCAGGTCCCCTGATGAGGAAAGATTTTTCTATAGAAAAAAATTTGCTCAGGTCCACTGATGAGGAAAGATTTTTCTATAGAAAAAAATTTGCTCAGGTCCCCTGATGAGGAAAGATTTTTCTATAGAAAACAATTTGCTTAGGCTTCTGAGGTTTTTCAATAGAAAATCTTCCTATAGGAAAACATTGCTCTGGCCTCTGAGGAAAGTTTTTTTTTCTATAGAAAAAATTTGCCCAAGCCCCTGAGGATGGTTTTTTACTATAGAATAAAATTTTCTCAGTAACTGAAGATGTGTTTTCTATATACTAAAAATTTCCTCAAGAACTGATGATGGTTTTTTTCTATAGAAAAAAATTTCCTGGTTATGGTTTTTTCTATAATAAAAATGTCCTCAGTGGGTTTTTCTATAGAAAAAAATGTCCTTAGGAACTGAAGAGGGTTTTTTATAGAAAAAAAAAATTCCTCAGGAACTGAGTAGGGTTTTTTCTATAGACAAAAATTTCCTCAGGAGCTGAGGTTGGGTTTGTTCTGTAGAAAAAAATCCTCAGGAAATGAGTAGGGTTTTTTCTATAGACAAAAATTTCCTCAGGGACTGAGGTTGGGTTTTTTCTATAGAAAAAAATCCTCAGGAACTGAGTAGGGTTTTTTCTATAGAAAAAAATTTCCTCAGGAACTGAGGATGGTTTTTTCTATAGAGAAAAATTTCCTCAGGAACTGAGTATGGTTTTTTCTATAGAAAAAAATTTCCTCAGGAATTTATGAGGGTTTTTTCTATAAAAAAACTAAGGACGATTTTTTTATAGAAAAAAATATCTTAGGTACTGAGGAGGGTTTTTCTATAGAAAAAAATCCTGAGGGACTGAGGATAGTTTTTTTGGTAAAGAAAAAATGTCGTCAGGAACGGATGATAGTTTTTTTTCCTGTAAAAAAAATTGTTTAGAACTGTGGATGGCTTTTCATTCAATAAACAAAATTGATCCGTAACTTAGGAAGGTTTTTTTTAGAAAACAAATTTCCTTAGTAACAGAGGGCCGATTTTTATATATGTTATTTTTTTCTATAGAAAAAATTTCCTCAAGAATTGAGGACGGTTTTTATATAAAAAAAATTATCTATAAACTGAAGCTGCGGACTTTTTTAAGTTTTTGCCTATTAGGGCGCAGGTCGTTGGATGATTTTATTTGGTTTTTCGCTTTCAAGTTGAAATTATCGAAATGTTTTCTTTTTATAGAAACAAATACACAGACCTATATTATTTTGGGAAGAAGCAACTCTGGCCCAAAACATAAATGATACTATAGAAATATATCCTAAAGACCTGAATATTTTTTTGCTCAGGTTCAGTAATTTTTTTCCTTAAAAATGTTAAAAATACTTTTTCCCATAAAATGTAGGGCCTGAAAATAACAATCAGAATAAGTCGAGGATGTTTCCATAAACATTTCATTGGACCTGAGAAAGAAATTTTAGGAAACAAAATCCTCAAGACATACGAAGAAAATATTTTTGTAGGTCATGAGGAATAATTTCTTTCAGGAAAATTTTCTATAGCAAAAAATTTCCTTGGTTCTGACATACAGTGGTGGTCACAGAATTAAAACATTTACTGTGGTAAACATATTTTGATCAGCCCTCGATTCGTTTGAAGTATTTTTGAAAATTTTTTAATTCAGAACACTTCGATATACTGCCCCTAAGAGATTTTGTGTGAAAATGGAAAATTAATGCATGCAATTTTTCCATAAATAACGGGTTTTATGAAAATACATCGACTTTGAAGTGGCCATATAATTAAAACATTGTGTGATTTTTTACTTTACTGTATTTTTTGAAAATATTTTTAAAAATGCTCTTTAATTTAGTTAAATTATGTAAACTAAGCACCGATAAAATTATTTACTGATAAAAATTTTTGAAAAAATCTGTAAAATCTATCTAAATTGTCAAAAATTTGTACAGTACACCTTACATTTAGAAAATAACCCTTATTATCGAAAATAAAGTTCCGAATGCACCAGAAATTGCTAGAATTAGTAGAAAACTATATACTATTCTAAGAATAAATAAATATTTGAAATAAAAACTGAAAAAATGGGAATTAAGCTAAAAGAACGACTCAATTTCGAAAGCCTTTATTGAAGAAGGCCGGAATATTCTTGCAGTATGTGAGGAAATATCGATTGATATTGGCATTTATTATATCAAATCGATTGTTCGAGTAGTACAGAATATATTTTATCAAAAAATATATCAGTCACAACAGAAAGAACAGAGATCATCGCCTATGTTGACGAGTAAAAGTTTCTGCCACACAGCAGCATTTTTGATGCTCAACACAAGACTTTTAATATTTGTCAAATTGTAAATTGTTTCTTTCTTTTAGGCTAAAATAGATTAAATGGACATTATTCTATTCAAAAAATATTATTTTGGAAAGATATTATTATGTTCAATAGATTTTAAGGTTCAAGAGTTAACCATCAAACATGCTGCTGTGTACCAGAATCGTTTTCTCGTCAGCATAGGTGTTGATCTCTGTTCGTTCTGTTGTGACTGATATATTTTTTGATGAAATATATTCTGTACTACTCGAACAATCGATTTGATATAATAAATGCCAATATCAATCGATATTTCCTCACATACTGCAAGAATATTCAGGCCTTCTTCAATAAAGGCTTTCGAAATTGAGTCGTTCTTTTAGCTTAATTCCCATTTTTTATTTCAAATATTTATTTATTCTGAGAATTATTTATAGTTTTCTACTAATTCTGGCAATTTCTGGTGCATTCGGAACTTTATTTTCTATAATAAGGGTTATTTTCTGAATGTAAGGTGTACTGTACAAATTTTTGGCGATTTTGATATTTTACAGATTTTTTTCAAAAATTTTTATCAGTAAATGACTTTATCGCTGCTTAGTTTACATATTTTAACTAAATTAAAGAGCTTTTTCAAAAATATTTTCAAAAAATGCAGTAAAGTATAAAAACACACAGTGTTTTAATTATATGGCCACTTAAAAGTCGATGTATTTTCATAAAAACCGTTATTTATGGAAAAATTGCATGCAATAATTTTCCATTTTCACACTAAATCTATTAAGTACAGTATATCGAAGTGTTCTGAATTAAAAAATTTTCAAAAATACTTCAAACGAATCAAGGGCTGATCAAAAAATGTTTACCACAGTAAATGTTTTAATTCTGTGACCACCACTGTATATGAAAAAAATCATGTTTATATTTAATTAATTTTAATACCCACCCCTCTTATACTAATTATTTAAAAAAATATTAAAATACTTAGGTATCTTAAAAACAAACTTATGTCTAACAAACCTGTTCGGCATTTTCATTACCTAAATTATAATTAATTAATATGTATATCACAATAGAAAATATTATAATTTAAATATTGAGCGATACAAAGTGTTAACATTTAGTAGTGGGTTTAAAAAAAAAAAAAAAACAATTCGTATCCAAGACAAAAAGTGTTAATTTAATAACCAAACTAAGGTTAACCGGAACTTTCAATTTAGTTTTTTTGTTTTGTATTTTTTTTTAAATTTTTTTTTTGTAGTCTTAGTCTTTACGTCTAATATTAGTGGTAGCATGTAAATCACATTTTTATTACTTTTTTTAATTACATATCAAAAAAGCCGGTTTGATTATTTATTGCAAAAATGAATAATAAGTTCAGCATCGTTTAATCGATAAAGTTGTTTGTTAGGTCTATGCGGTACGCATGCGTATTGGGGCTGCCAGAATGGTAATAGTAATACAACAACATAAACAGCAACAACACGAAAGCAAATGTAATCTCTGAACACAAGACAATGTTCAGCAGTAACATTATTGTAACGTCCAACAAGAACGATCACATTGGCGGAGCAGAACAACCAAAAAAGTTAATGGTCAGCGACAGATCATTCAACTCTGAAGATGAACTTTAGAGAACATCAACAACAATGCCAAGAACAACAACAAGCATGCAACAATAGGCCATGGCCAAAAAAAACAAGGATCCAAACATGAAGCAACAATCATCCAGAGAGAGAGAGAGAGAGAGAGAGAGAGAGAGGGAGAGTTGCATGGATGCTAGACCCTTGGGAACTGTTTACAGATCACAAGGAGTTCTTTTTTGTTTTCCCTCTTAGAACAAGAAACAAGTATTATAACAACAAGAACAACAACAAAACTAAATGAAAGAAAAACCAAAACAAATCGGCAACAACAACATCAATAAGGCCAAAAGCTCAAGAAGTTTAATAACCACAATTGGCTATTTTTATAACAAAATAGCAACAACAACAACAAAATTAACAAATCATGCATGCATCCAACAACCATCAATGTTTTAGACCATGAAAAAGAATAGAAGAGAAGAAGGAGAGCAGTGGAAGCAAAGAAGATAGAGCAGAGCATAGAAAAAAAAGCATCAAGAGATGGAGTAATGTTGCCGATGCGATGCTGATGACGATGTTGTTGGTGATCATCAAATTGCTGTTGTGTTCTGTTCTGTATTTTTTAGATGTTGTGCGGAGTGTGAACAAAAATAGAAATGACCACAAAAAGGAAGAAAGAAGAAATTCAATGTAAGGAGATCGATGTCGTATGCAAGATGATAGCTGAAGAAAAGCATGTGAAAAAGCCATGAGACAGAAGAGTCAATTATTATGTGGATAAAATCTGAACATATGGATAACTTACTCAAATTGGATAATATGGAAGGGTATTTCACATTTTTTTTTTTTTTTGATAACATTGATACAAGTTGTCGATGGATAAATATACCACATCTTTAAGAAAAAAATATAATTAACACTGTGGATAAAAAATACTGGAAACATTTTGGATAACGCGAATAAGCATTACACACCACTATCCGAATATTGATTATATGCGGATAATGTAAATATACATATTAGTTTGGGGAAAAAGAAATCCATTAGGGCGGTTGTCGAAAATGTCGATAAAATCGGAGAAATGATCGAAGTTGACCGGCATGTTAGCAGTCGTAACATCGCCCAGGAGCTAAAAATCGACCACAAAACTATTTTAAACCATTTGCCCACAATTTGAATTCAAAAATAAGCTCGATATTTGAGTGTCGCACCAATTAACAGAAAAACAAGTGAAAAAGCGTTAAGTTCGGCCGGGCCGAACTTTGGACATCCTCCACCATATATATACTGACAGGTACTAGAAATGAAAATATAGGGAACATACCAAAAAGTGGACCTATACCGACATGTCTAAAAACGGATTATGTAAACCATAATACAAATTTCAGAAATTTTTAATTGATAATTCAAATTCGAAGATGGGGAATATCGGTCCACTCCTTCTGAAACCTCCACACAGGGGCTAGGTCTAAATGCGGCTATAGTTCATTATCGAACCTTAGGTTCTAATTTTCTATCTCGCTATCCTCCGCAGGTGAAATTATTACAACAGAGTCTTAGAACCAAATTCAAATCGCGGAACAAATCAGATAACTATTTTAATATAAAAAAGGGGGTTATATGGGGACTACCCCAAAAATGGGGCGAATATTAATCATTTTTGGTAGGGAGATTTGTTACCATATACGACTACAAAATACCAAATTGCAGCGAATTCGGTTGAAAAACGTGCTCAAGAACCCCAAAATACCGAAAATTGGGGTTACCCTTATATGGGGGCTATCCGAAAATATGGACCTATATTCATAATTTTTTGTGGAGATATTTTGTACCTATTAAGAACTCAAAATACTAAATTACAGCTAATTCGGCGGAAAAATACGAGCAAAACTCCCAAAATACTGCGAAATACTGCGAGGTACCGTTATATGGGGGGCTACCAGAAAAAGTGGACCTATATTTATAATTTTTTGTGAAGATATTAAGTACCCAATAAGAACCCAATGTAGCAAATTTCACCGAATTCGGTTGAAAACGCGCTCAAGAACCCCAAAATACCGAAAATTTGGGGATACCCTTATATGGGAACTATGCCTAAACGTGGACCGATAAAGCCCACCTTCGAACTTGACCTGCCTGCAGACAAAAGACAACTCTATGCAAAATTTTGGCGATCTATATCCATTCGTTTAGACGCTAGAGTGATTACAACAGACAGACGGACATGGCTATATCGTCATAGAATTTTACGCTGATCAAGAATATATATACTTTATAGGGTTGGAAATGATTATTTCGATGTGTTACAAACGGAAAAACAAAATTAATATACCCTGCATACTATGGTGGAGGGTATCAAAAAATAGATCGATGGATCGAATTTCCATCTGCGAAGCCTTGGCCAAATGTAATGAGATAGGCCCATTTCTTAAACGGATGGTGACTGGAGATGAGAAATGGATCATATACGATAACCCTGTGCGAAAGCGATCGTTGTCAAAGAGCGGTGAAGCACCTCAAACGGTGGCCAAACCAGGACTAATGGCCAGGAAGATTCTGCTATGCATTTTGTGTGACTGGAAGGGGATTATTTTGTTATGAGTTGCTTCCACATGGCCAAACGCTAAATTCTGATCTTTACTGTCAACAACTGGACAGTTTGAAGATAGCAATTGAGCAGAAACGTCCAAAATTGGTTGCATAGTTGGCCCAAATCGGACATTCCGAAGCATGTTAAATAAAGTCCTATAGTTCATATACAAATAATGGATTTCTTTTTCTCCCACCTAATATTTTTGTTTTACTCCATTAGTGTTACTCAGATAGTGCTTTCACAATTGTTTGGATAATGCGGATAATAGTTGTACATCATAAAATCATATAAATTAGTCATTTACAACATGGATAATATTATCCACGCTGGAAAAAAACAAATTTTGATAATGCGGATAAACATTCCATATTTTTGGATAACGCGGATAAACCCCTTATCACATTTGGATAATTGGGATAAGCTAATTAAGCCATTATACAACAATAGCTATGAATTCCACATCATTTGGATAACGCGGATAACAATTTTATCTATGCATTTAATTATTTCATATAATTGGAATAACGTGGATTAGCTTTTCAGTTTATTTGGAGAGCTTCCCTTCGATAAACATTTCTCTTTAATTTAATATGACGGATACACGTTGTTCGTCATTTGGATAATGCGGATAAGCCACTCATTGCATTTGGATAATGTGGATAAGCAATCTGCAATGTAGATTAAATTATTCACATTGTAAATAACAAATTAGGATAACTTGGATAACACAGATAAACATTTGACTTCATTTCAAGGACACGGATAAGTCCACCTCATCATTTGGATAATATCGATAAAAATATTTTCTTTGTTCGGATAAAATGTATAAGAACTGCACATAATTGGGATAATGTGGGCAAGCAATAGTGAGAATATTATCTAAGCCATGTTATCTATCATATTTTAGCAACAAAACGAATTTATCTATAACATTTATATTATGCGGATAAGTTATCTATATTTTTCGGATAAAGTGGATAAGTTTTCTATAATGTTTGGATGATTTGGCATAAATTATCTATGACTTTTGGATAATGTGGGTAATTTTTTTTTTTTTGGTTAAATTAGATACATTATCTGTGATATTTCAAAAAGATGGATAATTTATCCATGCAATTTGAATAAGTCAGATACATTATTTATGATATTTGGATTATGTCGATAAATTTTCTATAAAATTTATATATTATTTCGGGTAACTATCTAGGGTACTTTTGTAATGTAAATAAGTTATCTGCAATGTGTTGGTAATGTAGAGATAAATTATCTATATTATTCTGATAACGTGGATAAGTTATCTATGATGTTTGGATATCTATGATTTTGTGGATAGTGTCTGCAAATTATATATGCACTTTGTATTAGATAGATACGTTATCTATGATATTTCAATAATACGGATAAATTATCTATGAAATTTGGATAAGTTAGAAACGTTATGTATGATATTTGGATAATGTGGATACATTATCTATAATTTTTAGATTATTTCAATATGTATCTTTGGTATTTTGATAATGTAAATCTGTTATCTCAATGTCTGGATAATGTAGATAAATTATCTATGATATTTTGATAGCGTATATAAATCATATTTAATGTATATATAATGTGGATAAATTATCTACCAATTTTGAATAGCGTAAATAAGCATTCGTCGATATTTGCATCATAGATAAACCATTTACGATATCTGGATAACGTAGATAAATCATCATAAGTTATATACCGGGGTTAGATGGCGTAAATATGTATTCTTCGATATTTGCATCATATATAAACTATTTACGATGTCTGGATAGCATAGATAATTCATCTGTTTGGGTTATTTACATTTTATACAACATAAATACATTATCTATGATGTTTGATTATCGTGGATAAATTATCTAATATGTTTAGAGACATAAATAACATATTTTCCATATTTGTATAATGTGGATCAGTTATCTGTGAAGTTTGGATAACATAGATAAGCTATAAACAACATAACTTATCTAAAATATTTGAAAAAATAGTGTATAGATTATCTACGATGTTTTTATAACGTAAAGATACGTCAGCTTCGATGTTTAAATAATGTAGGCAAATTATCTAGGATATCTGGATAACAAGGATAAGTGATATAAGAAAAAAATGAAGATAACAGGTATATGTTATCTGAGATATTTGAAAGAAATATTTATATAAAATAGATTTATTATCTATGAAATTTTAGAGTGGATAAGTCATCTATGAAGTTCAGATAATATGTGACAATTTTCTACAATATTTGGATAAAGTAGATGTGTTACCTACAATATTTGAATAACGTGGATAATTTATCTACAATGTTTGTATAATGTGGGTAAGTTATCTACGATGTTTTGATAAATTGAATAAGTTATCTTCGATGTTTGGAAAATGTGGATAAATTATCTACCATGTGTTGATAACGTCGAGAAGTTATGTGTCGAGTTTGAATAACGTAGATAATCTATGCACGACATTTAGATAATATGTATAGATTATATAAGTCATTTCGGTAACGAAGTCTGGATATTGCAGATAGATTATCTATGGAAGTATGTTATCTACGATATTTAAATAACATGGATAAGCTGTATTCAATATTAGGATAACATGGATATATTATCCATGATATTTGCGCGTGAGATATTTACTTTTGATATAGTAGATAAGATATCTATGACATTTTGATAACGTGGATAAGCTATACAATATATTTGGATAACGCGGATAAGTTATCTATGATATTTTGTTAGCATAGATAAGTTATATGTGATATTAGCATAATAATCCATGATATTTGATTATCGCTGATATGTTATCTATGATATTAAATGAGCAAATGGTATATTTTTTGGATTCCGTGGATAAGTTATCTACGAGTTTTACACAACCTGGATAACTTATCTATAATATTTAAATAGCATGGATAAGTTATCTCCGATATTTTAAAGATATGAATTAATTATCTGTGGCATTCAAAATAGCTTGGATAAATTATGTACGATATTTAGAAATCGTGGATAAACTATCTGGAACATTTTGATGGCCAGAATAAGTTATCTATGATATTTGGATAACATGGATAATTTATCTACACGAATAATGGGGCTATCCTCGTTATTTAGATGTGTTTTATAATGCGAACAAATGTTAAAAAAAAATTAGGATAAATTATCTATGATATTTAGAAATCATGGATACGTTATCTGGAATATTTAGGTGACCAGGATAAGTTATCTACGATATTTGAATAACATGGATAATTTATCTACGAGGGTACAAGGATTATCCTCGTTATTTTGATGTGGTTTATAATGCGAACAAAAGTTAAAAAATGTGGATAAATTATCTGTGATATTTAGAAATCGTGGATATGTTATCTGGAACATTTTTAAGGCCACGATAAGTTATCTACGATATTTAGATAACATGGATAATTTATCTACAAGAATACTGGGATTATCTTAGTTATTTAGATGTATTTTATAATGGGAAAAAAATGTATCCAAGTTTTTAGGACCTTCTGAGAAACTTCACCATATATCCAAGAGAGTAAAATATGAGAGTAAAAAGATGATTGTATTCTCAGAGCGAAAGAAGCGGTTAGACAGAGAGAGCATGCCAGCCAGCCAGGCAGTCAAGTCAAGCAAAGGATTAATGCAAACAACAATGAATTTATAGAACATATCGAAATGTGGAGCGGAAGGTTAGAGATAGAGAGAAGTTGTGGGTGCACGAAAGAGAGTGGGAGAAAAACATTTGCAACGATTCGAACATTGAAAAAAAGTGTTTAGATCTATACCGTGGCATTGTGGGCGTGTGAAAATCGTCTCAAATGGAAATTGAATTGACTGAAACGCCGACCAGGACTTGTCGGTATATCCGAATCGTGTAACTTCTGACCATTACTATCACAATTATTATTATCGATGGCTGGATCAATTTGAACAATAAGACGTGGCAGGGATGAATGTGGTGACAATTCCGATACGGGATGATGATGCTTCCCAGTTGGTGAGTGGTGGTGATGTTGGAGAAGATGGAAATTTAATAACGACGATCTATGGGTAATATTCTTTGTTTCTTCATCCGTTACTGCGGTCGGAGCAGAAGATTTATTTTTACGTTCCGCAACATCTTCTTCATCTTCCTCCTCATCGTCCGTGTGAAACAAAGGTAAATGCAGGGTATGTATGTCACGATGGCCCGTCTGGTGAAGACCTCGGACGAGGGCACTAATCGTTGGTGCATTATAGCTGCGAGCTGTATCGCTATGTGGAACATGACCACTACGCACTTTATGAATGGATGGTGATAATACCGTAGCAGAATCTGTTTTACCTTTCACATTTGGGGGTGAGGAGTGCAGATCTTCCTCTTCTTTCTGTTGTTGTTTTGGGGATTTTGGGTTATTCGCATCATCATCATTCTTCTTCATGTCTGGCCGGCGGTGATTAATAATATTTAATTTTTCGGATTATGAAGTTGTTGTTTGGTTTTGTGTGTGTGTCTTTTATTGTTTCGTTGCTGAATTTTGATTGGTATTAATTGTGGTTCGATTGCTTGGTAGGTTATTTCTTTATGAAGGTGTTGTCACCGTCCTGCAGTGCAGAAGAAATTTAGTTGGCAGTAGTGGTGGTGGTGGTGATGTCCCATAAACTGTCATCTGATTTTTTTGTTGCCAGATAAAGAAAGGATGCATTGTTTATGGCCAATGTTGGTGTATATGCGAGGAATATATGCGGCGAAGAGAAGTGTTACGCCGAACAAGAAAGAAAGAAAAAAGAGCAAGAAGAAGATGAAGAAATTGAAGACACGATTTCATTTTCAGTTTTTTAGTTGGTGGGGTTATTTTTAGTTTTGCACGAATCAAAACAACAGAACAAGGGAATTCAAATCTTCTTTGTAAACTCAAAATTTCGATACAAATTGAAATTTGTGATATTGTTTCAGCAAAGAAGTAAAATACAAGAAACGTACACCCATAAACACTGAGAGAAAAATTGAAGGTAATTAATAAAATTGTGTTAATTTGTATTGTAATTTATTCAATATCGTAATTAGGGGGGATAAATTATCGGCAAACCTGCTACAATATTAAGATATGGCGCATAAGATATCTATGATATTTAGATATGGCGCATAAGATATCTATGATATTTAGATAACACGGATAAATTATCTATGATATTTGGATAAAGTTGAAATGTCTTGGGGATGTGAATATATTATTTATGTTAT
>NW_026888118.1:0-9359 GCF_032173495.1 Musca vetustissima | reverse complement strand
TTACTTTTTTGTGTGTTTTTTTGAGTCGATCTATAGACCACAATTGAAAATCGAACATCACAACACAATCCACGGTGAAGGGAGTCTGGGCAAGTAATGATAAGGGCTGTACTGAACATTAGTAATATTTGTTGACCTCTAATCGGTTCAGAGGGTGAAAATATCGCGAAATATTGCCCAAGCTCAGAATATAGAACCACAGAAAGTTCGAGTTTGGTGGAAGTTGTGTAGTGTATCATATGCTCGGCCCGTCCGACTATACTGCTCCGCTCACTGGGTTTAAACTAGAAAAAATATTCTTTAAAAAATCCACGCCTTCTGTAGTGCCCTAGAAAAAATATTCTTTAAAAAATCCACGCCTTCTGTAGTGCCCTAGAAAAAATATTCTTTAAAAAATCCACGCCTTCTGTAGTGCCCTAGAAAAATATTCTTTAAAAAATCCACGCCTTCTGTAGTGCCCTAGAAAAATATTCTTTAAAAAATCCACGCCTTCTGTAGTGCCCTAGAAAAAATATTCTTTAAAAAATCCCGCCCTATACAAGCCTATAAAAAATATTTCTTAAAAATCAATTTTTTTAGAATTATTATTTCAATCACATTGTTCGCTGGGTTACTTTTGCAATTACCTTTGATATTTGTAGTATTACCCTTTGCTTGTCTTAAAGAGGTTTCCATCTTTGTGCAATACTACCGCAGTCTATATTCAATTCACCCGCAACGAAATTTCATCAGTTTCTGTAGGATTTCGGTTTTGAGGTGTTTTTTTTTGCAATTCCGCCATGGTTGATGGTTAACAATTTGTCCACAGCAAACGAAAAAACCCCTGAACCAAAAATTCCCAAATAGTATAAAACGAACTAAAAAACCGAACAACAACAACTTAGTTGTGTCCTATTTAAACCGTGGTATTGGCACATTGGAGGGTAAACATATAAAAGTATCATATTTTTAGTTGGGATTTCGTTTCAGTTTTTTTTTCAAGAAGTCATGGCAGCCTGTTTACGCTCGCCTGGCACACGTGTGCCTTCTGAGACGAAGCTTGGGGGGATGGGGGCCTAGCTAACCACCTATCCCCATATCAGCCATAAATTTCATACTAAATTGACATGTGTGGTTTTATTTCTTTGCTTCTTTTTATTTTTTTGTTTTTCGAATTTTTGCGGTGACGACGACGGCTGTTATGTTGGCTAAAAATTGCAGGCAGAGAATGGGGGGGAAAGGATATGTTTTTGGCTTTTGCTAGTTTGAACCCCTCACATGTAACATATGCCAGAGTACTTTTGATATTGCCAAAAAAGAATACCAAAAACAACAACCGGAGAAGTGCTGAATATATCCTATATTACAAACACACACATACACTCACACACTCTCTGCAACAATATGTGTTACCTGTGTATCATAAACAAAGTCAACAACACTAAAAATAAAAATGGCAACCCCCGGCCATAATAGTTAGAACAAAGTTCGTTCGTTTGGGGTTTTTTTTCAAATACCAAACGAACAAATTTGCATTTTTCGTTGATTGAATTGTTGACTGTAATAAAAATTTGTTTTTTTTTTCTCTCTTGAAATTGTTGTTGTTGCTGTTTTTGTTTTTTGCTATGCCAAGCATATCCCAGGCGTTGCCAAAGAATGTCAATATACGAATTCTAATTTTATTGGCCATTTTCTTTTTATTACTTAGTAGGGCAGAGTAACGTAGTAAGAGGATGGGAGGAAAGGGTTCATATTACGCTTTTTTATGGTTCATAAGTTTGCAAAAGGTGTTGGAGTGTTGTAAAATGCTGATATTTATGTTGACATTTTGGAGCGTAAAAAATTACATACTCCAGCAAGAAAAAAAAACAATATCTTGGAATCAAATAAATGAAAAAAAACTAATAATAAAAAATATAAGGCTTCTTTAGGACCTTAAAAATACCCTAAAGAAAAATATTTTTTAAAAACTCCACGCCTTATAAAGGCCTTGGAAAAATATTCTTTAAAAACTCCACGCCTTATAAAGGCCTTGGAGAAAATATTCTTTAAAAACTCCACGCCTTCTGTAGTGCCTAGGGAAAAATATTCTTTAAAAACTCCACGCCTTATATAGGCCTTGGAAAAAATATTCTTTAAAAAATCCACGCCTTATATAGGCCTTGGAAAAAATATTCTTTAAAAAATCCACGCCTATATAGGCCTTGGAAAAAATATTTTTTAAAAACTCCACGCCTTCTGTAGTGCCCTAGAAAAAATATTCTTTAAACCAGTGCGGATGTTTATTCCGAGCCTGGGCAATATTTCGTGATATTTGCATCGTCTTGCCCGATTAGAGGTAAACAGCACCTCTTCCTCACACTGACATATTTTCGGAATATTACGAGTATTCATTACACCTATTGTCCACATTCCCTTCACCGTGGGTTGTGCTGTGATATTCGGCTTTCATGTGTGGTCTATAGATCGACTCGAAAATAACACAAAAAATTAAGTTTTCGGTCCACTTTATTCCAAAATTATTATCTGATAATCACTGAAAATTATAGGCGTTGTCCTTGACCATAACTGGAACCTCATGGAACATTTCAAATTGATCAGCGCTATAGTTTCGCTCTCTAGAGTGATAATGGGTTACTAAATAATATACGAATTCGGAGATAATTTTAAATTTTTAGGTCTAACTCCCACATCCGAGCACATACGACAATATAATTGGTATCAATTTAAAGGGCAACCACTCCTCTTGGATATACTATCAATTTATCGAGTCTATGTCCTTCGAGAGTAAATATATTCGCCATAGAATACAAATTTTGTAATTTTTCACACAAAAGTCAGGGTCCATTTGACCCGCTAAATATTGACTGATCTTTCTCAAAACAGGCATGCTTATTCTTTGGCCCAATCCCCTTCTCCATGTAAAAATTCGAGATGTTTGGACAATAATTGCGGCCTCTGGAGCGACCAGAAAAACCGACAAAAATTCAGTATTTGGTCCATTTCATCCCCTAAATATTAACCGATCTTTACGAAAATCAATAGGGGTCTTCCTTGGGCATGCAAAATTTCGTGAAGATTGGTCCATAACTGTGGCCTGTATCGTATTTACAAATTATAATGTACAGACGGACGGACACACATGTCTAGATCGTCTTAGCTAGTCGAGTTATGACGATCGGTATACTTGAATGTGGGTCTAGGACAATATTTCGCGGCGTTACAAACTTTTGGGGCGGCACAAAGCTATAATACCCTGATAACATAGTTGTGTAGGGTATAAAAATCAACGCTTGCTTTAGTACCATAAAAATATTTTTTAAAAAAATCTACGCCTTCTTTTAGATCTTAAAAATATTTGTTAAAAAATCTAGGACTGCCACAGGACCTTAAAAATATTTTTTTTTAAAAAAACCTTACATACTTAGCTAGCTTGTGACAGAACTTTCGTTCCATAAGCCGAGCTTAAAAAAGATTTCCAGGCCCGTCGGTCTTTTGGGCAGTTTTTCCAGTTTGAAAGATAATATTCGGCAATGTTGTCCTCCACTTGATCTTTCCATCTTATTCGTGGCCTTCCCCATTCTGCCTGAACCATCAGCTGGTTTGCTTTTATATGCCTTCTGGCCTGGGGCATCTTTATCCATTCTCACAACATGTCCTAGCCAACATAGTCGCTGAAGCTCAATACGTCTAACAATGTCGATGTCCGAGAATAGGTGGTACAGCTCATGGTTCATTCGACGGCGATATTCACCGTCAACGCAGATTGGTTCATAGATCTTTCGGAGAATTTTTCTCTCGAACACTCCAAGAACTGCCTCATCTGCTTGCGTAAGTACCCATGCTTCAGATCCATATAACAGCACGGGTAGTATCAGCGTCTTGTATAGTGTGAGTTTGGTATGCCAGGAGGTGGCCTTGTTTCTAAACTTCTTACTTAGACCATAGTAGCATCTGTTGGCCAACATTATTCTCCGAAGTTCAAACTGATGTCATTAGTTTTAGTTATGGCGGTACCAAGGTATATAAAATCTTTGACTACCTCGAAGCTGTAGTTCCACAGTTGGTCCGAGTCTACTGGACGTCTTGCGCGTTGATACCATCAGCTTGGACTTTTAGCCGTTTACTACCAGACAAACCTTGGCAGACTCCTTCTCAATTTGTTCAAATTTGGCTGTTACCGCTCTCAATGTTCGACTCATTATGTCGATGTTATCAGCGTAGGCGAGTAATGTGTGTTGTTTGGTGTACAGAGTGCCATTTCTGTTCAACTTTGCGTCTCGTATGACCTTTTCCAGCAGGATGGTAAAAAGATCACACGACATAGTGTCATCTTGTCTGAATCCTCGTATGGTTCCGAAAGGTCCTCTTCGACTTTAACTGCTGATCTTGTGCCAGTTAAAGTTATCCTACATAGCCGAATTAATTTTGCAGGAATGCCAAGTGCAGACATGGCTTTAAACACCTCTGAACGGATAGGGCTGTCGAATGCGGCTTTATAGTCGACGAATAGGTGTTATGTGTCGATGTGTTTTTTGTAAGATTTTCCAGGATTTGGCGCAGAATGCAAATCTGGTCAATGGTGGACTTGCCAGGTCTGAAGCCGCATTGGTATGGTCCTATAATGTCATTGAGCATTGGCTTCAATAGTTCACACAGCACACTGGATAGCACTTTATATGCAATGGGTGGTGACTTATTCCTCTATAGTTGACACATATCGTCTTGTCTGCTTTTCTGTGCAAGGGGCATAGGATGCTGAGGTTCCAATCATTGGGCATGCATTCCTCTAGCCAAATTGTAGTAATCAGCTGGTGCATGCTCCTGACCAGCATTTGACCACCAGTCTTGAATAGTTCGGCTGGTAACCCATCGGCTCCTGCTACTTTATTGTTCTTGAGCCGATTAATTGCAATTCTGACCTCATCTTGGCTAGGTGGTATACACTCTATACCGTCATCTATTATTGGTTCTGGGGTATCCTCTTCACCGCCACTATTGGATACCAGAAGTTTTTCAAAATGCTCCTTCCAGATCTTCAGCACTCTGTATGTATCTGTCACCAGGTTTCCTTCTATATCTCTACAGGAGGATGTGCCTGCACCAAAGCCTTCGGTTTGGTGTTTTACTCGTTGGTAAACTTTTTGGACTTCATCTCGACTCTTGTACATCTCGAATTGCTCACGCTCACGTTTTTCTTGTTCTTTCTTCTTTTTTTTAAACACGCTTCTCTCTCCTTTTCTCCCGATAATTCTCAATCACATGACGTGTTGCTACTGTCTGCTACTGTCTGCTACATTAAGACGAGTGCGAACCTTGGCTGCCGCAAGGTAATGGTCCGAATCGATATTCGTTCGTCGTATCGATCGAACGTCTAAAACACTGGACGAATGCCTTCCGTCTATCACAACGTTGTCAATTTGATTTCTAGTTGCTTGATCAGGAAAAAACCAGATGGCCTTGTGTATATCGAGATGCTTGAATCTGGTGCTGCTAACTACCATGTTTTTTGCTGCCGCGATGTTAATCAACCTCATGCCGTTGTCGGATGTTCTTCGTGGAGGCTGAAATTTCCGACAGTGGGACCAAAAATATTTACCTTTTCGATTTTTGCATTTAAAACTCCTAGCAGAGTTTTAATGTCATGGCCAGGGCAACGGTCATATGCTGTTTCTAGGCGCTCGTAAAATATGTCTTTGGTCTGTTCATCTTTGTCTTCGGTCGGATCATGGGCGCAAATAAGACTGATGTAAAATAACTTCGCTTTTATGCTGATTTTAACAATTCGCTCATCTACTGGAGTGGATCTGGAGACGAGGTCTTTTATTCTCCTGTTATCCATAAACCGGCAGCCAAATTCATGTCTCGTTTCGTAATCATCTGACGAACTTACTTCTGTCCCTTTCCATCGCATTTCCTGTAGGGCAATAACATCGGCTTTGTACTTCTCGAGTGCATCCGCCAATTCGAAAACTGCGCCTGTTCTGTACCACGTGGGCACATTCCAAGTGCAGATTCGCAGATCGTTGTCTTTTACACGTTTTCAGGGGTCATCTTCTTGGTTTTCTTTTTCGTTGCTTTTTCGTAGTAGAAGGGGTTTTCCGAGTGTGGGCAACTAACCCGACACCTCAACCCATTTGTTATTGTTCTTATGGGTGAACTCGCGGCACATATTAGCTCACTATTTCAATGGATGATGAAAATAGTTACTCCAGGTGACACCGCAGGGAGGTCAGTGTCCACAATTGAGATGAAAGAGGGACCAAGATAAGCCTGAACTTGGTCATGTTAAAGCCATTCAGAGCCGTTGCTTGGTATCTATCATCCCTTACGTCACCCGCCTTGTATAGACCCTAGAAAAATATTCCTTAAAAATCCACGCCTTCTATAGACCCTAGAAAAATATTCCTTAAAAATCCACGCCTTCTACAGACCCTTGAAAAATATTCCTTAAAAATCCACGCCTTCTATAGACCCTAGAAAAATATTCCTTACAAATCCACGCCTTCTATAGACCCTAGAAAAATATTCTTTAAAAATCCACGCCTTGTATAGACCCTAGAAAAATATTCCTTAAAAATCCATGCCTTGTATAGACCCTAGAAATATATTCCTTAAAAATCCACGCCTTATATAGACCCTAGAAAAATATTCCTTAAAAATCCACGCCTTGTGTAGACCCTAGAAAAATATTCCTTAAAAATCCACGCCTTGTATAGACCCTAGAAAAATATTCCTTAAAAATCCACGCCTTCTATAGACCCTAGAAAAATATTCTTTAAAAATCCACGCCTTGTATAGACCCTAGAAAAATATTCCTTAAAAATCCATGCCTTGTATAGACCCTAGAAAAATATTCCTTAAAAATCCACGCCTTGTGTAGACCCTAGAAAAATATTCCTTAAAAATCCACGCCTTGTATAGACCCTAGAAAAATATTCCTTAAAAATCCACGCCTTCTATAGACCCTAGAAAAATATTCCTTAAAAATCCACGCCTTCTATAGACCATGGAAAAATATTCTTTAAAAAACCACGCCTTGTATAAGCCATCCACGCCTCATATAGGCCTTGTAGTATCCTAAAAGAATATTCTTTAAATATCCACGCCTTCTAAAGGCTCATAAAAATATTGTTTTAAATTAATTTTCTTAATAAATTTAATTTTTCCCCTCATCTTCCCCTTAGGTGGTCAAAATATTTTATTGTTGCAACCCCAAAATTACAACCCGAAAAACTTGTCCGACAATTTAAATTCTAATCTCAACATTTAACTAAAGCTATTAACAACATACGTTCGGATCTTTCACATATGCCATGTCACACACACATACACATATGTCATATATTCTTTGTTACTCTACCGTTTTGACCGACCACATTTTAAAACGGTAGTGTCACACACACACACATACCCATACTCACTCGCCCAACAAATAATATCTGTTGAAGGGCGTAACAAATTTTATGTTTACAAAGTCATATAAAAGTGCCAGCAATAATGGAGCTGGAGACAAAAAAATAAATAAAATGACATTTTTGGAGCTAGAAAGAATTGTAGAAGGTCGGACCACATTAATGACCCGACAATTCCAAATATCTTCTATAAATACCTTTAGACCACAAAAAAAGGACAACAAAATACTATTAAAGTGAATAGGCGTACACACATACATATATAATTATGTATGTGTGTGTGTGACTTTTGGTGGTCACACTGTAATGGCCCACACATGAGTGACTGTCATGTTCATTAGACATTATGCCAAGGAACGTGAATGTTTGCGGCAATAAGAAGCAGACTATTTGAAAAGTTTGTGGCAAATTTGAAATTCCATTGCAAAATCATATAAAAAATCACAACAAAAAAGGAAAATAATCGTAATAATAAAAACTTTAAAAATTTAAAAAAAAATCATACATTTTTATTTAATTTTTTTGGCAATGAAAGGAAGCAACAAAATTTCCAAAAAAGTCTATAAAATATCCACGCCGTATATAGGCCTTGAAAAAATATTCTTTAAAAAACCGACGCCTTATATAGGCCTTCAGAAAACATATTCTTTAAAAAATCCCCGCCTTTTATAGGCCTTCAGAAAAAATATTCTTTAAAAAATCCACGCCTTATGTAGGCTTTGGAAAAAATATTCTTTAAAAAATCCACGACTTTTTGGAAAAAATATTCTTTACAAAAATCCACGCCTTCTTGGAAAAAATATTCTTTAAAAAAATCCACGACTTTTTGGAAAAAATATTCTTTACAAAAATCCACGCCTTCTTGGAAAAAATATTCTTTAAAAAATCCACGCCTTATGTAGGCTTTGGAAAAAATATTCTTTAAAAAAATCCACGCCTTCTTGGAAAAAATATTCTTTAAAAAAATCCACGCCTTCTTGGAAAAAATATTCTTTAAAAAAATCCACGCCTTCTTGGAAAAAATATTCTTTAAAAAAATCCACGCCTTCTTGGAAAAAATATTCTTTAAAAAAATCCACGCCTTCTTGGAAAAAATATTCTTTAAAAAAATCCACGCCTTCTTGGAAAAAATATTCTTTAAAAAAATCCACGCCTTCTTGGAAAAAATATTCTTTAAAAAAATCCACGCCTTCTTGGAAAAAATATTCTTTAAAAAAATCCACGCCTTCTTGGAAAAAATATTCTTTAAAAAATCCACGACTTGTGTCTAGTCCATGAAAAAATATTTTTTTTAAAAAATCCACGCCTTTTTGGAAAAAATATTCTTTAAAAAAATCCACGCGTATATAATTGTAGAAAAAATATTCTTTAGAAAATTTACCTCTTATATTGGCCTTGGAAAAAATATTCTTTAAAAAATCTACGCCTTCTATAGTCCTTGAAAAAAATATTCCTTCAAAATCCACGCCTTCTATTAGGGCTTGGAAAAAAATTATTCTTTAAAAAAATTACCTCTTATATAGGCTTTGAAAAAAATATTCTTTAAAAAATTTACCTCTTATATAGGCTTTGGAAAAAATATTCTTTCAAAAATCCACGCCTTCTATAAACCTTAAAAAAACACGCCTTCTCTATAGGCTTTGAAACAATATTCTTAAAAAGTCAATTTTTTTATTAAATCTACGCCTGGAAAAAATATCCGAAGTTTTCCTTCAAACCCTCAACATCCTGTTATCTTTACCCCTGTATTTAAAAAAAAACATGCATATAATGTTAATATTATAGTGAAGATAATGAAATACATAAATAAATAAACAGCGTGACACAGCATGACACTAAACGCAACGTCAAACATTGTCGATGACAATAAAACGAAGCCAAAAGGCAGCAACAACGATTGCAGCCGCACTATCACCTCGCTGGCGAACAAGGAATCAACAATGGGCCAATGGCAACAACACACAT
>NW_026888117.1:0-94050 GCF_032173495.1 Musca vetustissima | reverse complement strand
TCTAGAAGCTATATGTAAATCTGAACCGATTTCAACAATACTTACCACACGTTATGTTATACTAACTTTCGTACGTTGTGCAAAATGTGGTGCAGAATTTATATCTAACTTCTAGGTTATACTAACTTCAAAACGTTGTGCAAAATTTTGTGTCAGTTTTGTGTATAATCGGACGAAAATATATATGGGACCGATTTTCTGGAAACTTAACAAGCATCATTCTAGACCTAATTCAGTACACTATGAAAAATTACGTGCGAATCGAAATATATAGGGACTTTAGTGCACCATTAACATTAAACCGAACGAAAATATATATGGGAGCTATATGTAAATCTGGACCGATTTTCAGGAATCATTCTAAACCTAAATCATTAGGCAGTGCCAAACTTCGTGCAAATCGAAGGACATATAGTGATCGTTTACATTAAATCGGACGAAAATATATGGGAGCTATATCTAAATCTGAACCGATTTTTCCCAAATTCTATAGGTTTCGTCCTTGGGCCAAATAAGTGACCTATCCAAATTTCATCCAATTCGGATCATAAGTGTGACAATTTAACAGCATCAGACGGTCAGGCAGACGGACGGACATGCATAAATCGACTCAGAAGGTGATTCTGTGCATATTCTTAGAAGGAACCTTTGCCTGTTACAAACATATGCACAAAGACATAATACCCTGTACCACAGTGTGGTGAAGACTTTATTTTTTTTAAACATTCTCGCCTCATTATTGCTCACAAACAATAATTAAAAAAATCCGCACAACATTATGATCCATGAAAAAATATTTTAAAAAAAATTCAAAAAGTTTTTCAATGTGTTATTGAAATTTGTAGACGATTTCAAATCCGAAAATATTTTATAATTAAAAAATTCAATTATTCAATGACAAATTGACTCACCCACGAAGTTATTAGGAAGAATTTCAATATAAAATCTTACCTGTAATTATAAATGAGAAGGAAAATGTGAGTAAATTTTTAGCTTTATATTTAGTTAATTAAAGAGTATTAAAATAATATATACGTTCCGTCTATAAGAGGCAAATAGCTTACACCATTCTCAAAAAAAGGAATTGAAAAAAGATCGGAATTTAATTGCCGTAGAAAACAGATAAAATCTGATGCATTTATGTTCATGGCTTCTCTTATGGCTCTCAAATGCTTGAATACTCACTGGAAAAGGGAAAATCTGAAATCAACATTGCCTGAAGCAAGGATATGCAAGACTTATATAATTCCTGTCGTAGGTTAGGTTTGGGGATGTGCAGTCACTTATGTGGCACTCTGAGACCGTTAGGTCCGTTGTGATCATCCACGAGAACGAGATAAGGATATATTTATAGGGAGAGAAAGTTGGGGAAATAAAGAGAGATGAGTAGCTTACAGTAAGAATGGAATAAAGTCGATGGCTATAGAAATCAGACAGAAGATATATTACGTGTCAAGGTTACACTTCCCCAACCACTTTAGGTTTCTAATAATGCTGTAGATTAGAGCAGGTTCGGTTGTTGAGAAGAAGCTAAGGCTCGGTAGTAAATGAGCACCCACTAGTCTGTGCCGCCAGTAATCCAGGGCTGGATAGTGACACAGAAGATGATAAATTGTCTTCGTCTCCTCCTCGTCAACGCAGAGTCTACAGTAATCAATTGCATCAAGATCCTATTTACTAGTAAAAGTCCTGATATTACAGGTACCAGTAATGATTCCCGTCATTACTCTTATTTCAGCTTTGCTCAGGTTCAACAGTGAGTGCGTTCTTTTGGTAGACAGAGTCGGCCAAATGGATATTGCCACGTTGCACCTAGGTTCGTTGTGCCAAAGTTCATAGGCTCTTTCGTCGAAGTTCCGGTAAAGATGGCATATGGGTGGTTTAATTGAGCCATCAATTGCTAGATCTGTGGATTGAGATCCTCGTCTAGCTGGTTCGTCCGCTCGTTCATTACCCAAGATGTCACAATGTCCTGGTACCCAACACAACCGATAGCTGTGAGTTCTTCCAAAGCTGCTCTATACTTGACTATCCACGAAGATAGTCACCGGTTCAACGACCTCTCCATACAGACTTTTTATAAATTCCGCTGCCTTCCAAATCCGGAAGATTTCAGCTTGGAAAACACTAAGTTGCAATCCAGCTTTTTGGTTAACTCAAGGCATAGCCTTTCACAGCAGACGCCCGCCACTCTACCTTTTTCCATCTTGGATCCGTCTGTATAAAAGGCCAGAGCGTCCAGAGGAGGGTTACTTCCGTTTCATTCGTCTCTACTTGGAATAACAACATCTACATTGTCAAATCTCAGGACTGGTGATATATAGTCGGTAAGTTTTACGCGTTGGCCAATGGCAGGATTGTACCAAGGTACCTTGCTTCAGGAGATAGATGAAATTGCACTCCATCCAGTTGGTGGGGCAAAAATGCCGAGCTTACGCTTCCAAGTGAACATTACCAGTTTCGTCTTTGTTTGATTTACACCAAGGCCATTCGCCCTGGCCCAACGGGACAGCGTCAGTAAGGTTCTTTGCATAAGCTCCGAGATTGTTGACGGAAATAATCAATATCACCACGTCGTCCGCATAAGCTACAACTTTGATACCTTGCCCTTTATGTATGCGTGTTGTGAGTTGTTGAGAGAGGTGGTGTCTATACGACTAATCTCCAGGTCGATCAGTCTTTCGAGAGTCTTGAGGAGAAAGGATGATAAGCTAATGGGTATATAGTCCTTTGGTGCAGAGTGGCTTGGTTTCCCCGCTTTGGGAATGTAAGTAACATTTGCCTCGTTCCATAGATCCGGAACATACGAGAGAGTCAAACACGACGTATAGATCCTCTCAAGGATCAGATATATACTTGGCGAGGCAATTTGAAGCATCGCCGGTAATATTCCATCTGGTCCTGGCGATTTATACGGTTTGAATGTATTCACTGCCCATCGTATCTTATTTCAGTTAACCACATTGCCAATGAGATCCAAATCCGGAGTCACAAGAGGCTGAGTGTCGTCACGTTCACCGTCGATGGTACCCATATCTACGCAACCTGGGAAATGAGTCTCAGCACCAGAGTCCGTCCACGCTCCATCTTGCTTCTTGATACTTCCGATGGACTTCGAATCCTTGGATAGTAGTCTTCTAAACCTAACAGCGCCGTTGATTCCTTCTATCGACTCACAGAAATTTATCCAAGACTTTTTCTTTGGGCGTTTTTCTCACTCTTGTATTTGTTGAAACTAGCTCTGTAGGAGTTCCAATCAATATCGAGTTTAGATTGTCCTGTGATATATATTTTTTTTATATTTCACTTATCACCGGTTAACCTAGGTCAAACAAGTGTATTTGTAATCAAATAAAGTTTTCCCATAAAATAAACAAAGTATGAAAATAGTTTTTTCTCCTGTCATTCATTATGTGTTAGTTGTTGTCCCTGGCAGACAAAAAAGTTTCCTGTGTCATGCACAAAAAGGATTTAAGGTGCAATAAAATATCAAATAGAGAAAAAGTACGATTTTTGTTACTGTAATTTATTGCTATAATTCCATTGTAAAGTTGTCTTATTATGGAATTTAAGGATGCCATAATGGATACGAGTTAAGGTCCATTACACATGAAATGGGGACATTTTAGAACTTTTGAACAATTTATTGGCCAAGAATTGGGACGAGAAGTAAATGATTTTAAATTTTGAGATTATAAAATGGAGAGGAAATGGACGAAGTATCCATGACAGTAGTTGAAATCATTTAAAAAATGAAGACACATATTTTACTCATGGTTTCTGATACATCGCGAAGTATATCGTATAACAATACAATTGAAGACAATACAACTGTATATTTTACATAATTAAAATCAGCGATACAAAAGAAATCCACCCATCCTCAAATGAAATATAATATAGTCGACGCAATCATCATCACCATAACACTCTGGTGGTGCCCAACATTATTTGTTCATCCAATAAAATGTCAAGTTTCAGTGTTTCTTTCACGCACCAAAGAAAAAAGTCCGAATGAAGTTATACGAAATCTAATACCGTATTGAAACACTTCTTTGTGTGTTGAAAAAAAAAACACTTGAGCAATTGTTAAGACAAGTATGTGGTATTTTACACGAAATCTAAATTCACATATTATATTTATACCAATTACACTTATACACACGTGTTAGAGTGTGTGTATGTGTGAAAACACGTGTAAATGTAATTAAAGGATAAACACTGTGAATTTTTTATAAAAACAAAATAATTGTATGTAGAATGTTCTCTTTCATGTAGGCTGTGTAATGGGTTTTGCTAAGGTTACGAACTTTTAATGCTTTGGGTGGCAAGAGGATGGAAATATTATTTATACACTATGAAGAGGCATCAACCGTCACGCCATGAGATCGAAACCATTGATCCAACTGTTTGGAATCTTTAAATTCACATGGAAGTTTTCAATAGCAATAATATGTAACTTCTGCTCATAGAAGACCAGAGGGTATTCTTCAATAGGCCATGCAATGCGTGTGAATCTTCGCTTAAAATACCAAAATAGCTTATGGTGTTTTGGGAGAAGAGAGAAGGAAAATCTACTGGATTCGCCGTGAAAACATTTTGGTGTTTTCATTGCAAAGTTTTTATATTTTACTATAAAAAAACTTCGGGTCCCAAACAATTTCAGTTAATTTGACATGTGACGGTGACATACTACTACTGTATATGTAACTGCTTTAAAGTGATCGATTTTTTTCATGCTACCTAGAATAGTTTCTTCTCAGGCTTAATACCATAATAAATAGAAGAGCACACCTAAAAACCAAGTCTTCTCAACAACATATCTTTGGTTTCCCGGGTACCAAAACATGAACTGAAAATGCGAATTAAATCATCGGTACCCCGGTACAGAATCCAATTTTTTTCCGAAAAAGAAATCCATTATTTTTTTCGGCAGATGTCTGTACTGATAGAGTTCCCGTAAAGTATAGATCAAACATTTTAAAATTTAGGCTCGTTGGACATTTTGCAGTAAAAAAATATGTATTTTTCTATTTGTTTTGGTGCATTCAGTTGTGACTTACAGGGTGTTAAAAATTCCATAAATTTTACAGTTTTTGTTTTTTTTTTGACAAAGGCGAAAATGCAAGCAAGCGGCTAAAATTGTGAATAGGGTTTATGGTTCCGATACTGTCAGTTATGTGTAATTTTGGTTTCGTAGATTCCGCTCAGGAATTTTTGATGTTAAAGATGCATCTCGTACAGGTAGGCCGGTCGTCGAAATTGAATCTCGGATCTATATTAAAACATCAAATTTTAGAATAAGTTTAGATTTGTTCGAATTGGTCACCTTTGGCACGAATTATGGCCTTCAAACGGCCAATAAAACCGTCACCCGCTGGCCAAATGCTGCTCTGCGGTATCTTGGCCCGACACTTTCGTATTTTTTGACCTTGCACAATTCCAAAATACTCCGGACACAATAGTCCAACGGATTGGTATCCGGAGATGTTGGTGGCCATTGTGCGCTGGAAATGAAACGAGAAACCTCATTTTGTAGCCATTCATGGGTGGCGCGTGCTGAGTGCGATGGCGCTGAGTCCTTTTGGAATGTCAAAGGTCTGTGGCCAAAATTTTTGCGTCCCCAAGGCTTTAATACACCCTTCAGAATTTTTTCGTTCTGGTGGACAAACGAAAGTGCACATTTTCAGCTGACCTCTTTGGCAAGTAAACACGAACATTTTGTTTATTTACAAACTGCTGGACAACGAATGTTTTCTCATCGTAGAAAACCAAATTCGACAGTTCACCACATTCGGCAAAGCAAAGCAATTCTTTAGCTCTTTTGAGTCTATTTTCTTTCCTCCACCATAGTATGGATGGTATATTAGTTTTGTTTTTCCGTTTGTAAAGCATCGAACCCGTCTGTCTGTTGTAACCACTCTAGCGTCTAAACGAATTGAGAAAGATTGCAAAAATGTTGCTCAGGGTCGTCTCTTGTCTGCAGGCAGGTCAAGTTCGAAGATGGGCTATATCGGTCCACGTTTAAGTATAGCATCCATATAAAGGTACCCCCCAATTTTCGTTATTTTGAGATTCTTGATCGCGTTTTTCAAACCGAATTCGCTTATATTTGGTACTTTGAGTTCTTATTGGGTAGTAAATCTCCCAACTAAAAATTATAAATATAGGTCAATTTTTTTCGGATCGTCCCCATATAAGGGTACCCCCCAAATTTTCGGTATTTTGAGGTTTTTGGGTGCGCTTTTCAACCGAATTCGCTGAAATTCGATACAATGGGTCCTTACTGGGTAGCAAATCTCTCCACTAAAACTTATTAATATAGGTCATTTTTTTCGGATCGCCCCCATATAAGGGTACCCCCAATTGTCGGTATTTTGATTTGTCCCCAATTAGGCATAACTTCATATAACTTTGTAATATTATTAACAGTAGTTTGAGGATTTTATACTTTTGCGTGCGTTATCAGTATCAGTCCACGTTTTAGGACTTTTAGATTTTAGGAAAAAAATCCCCATTAAAATTGCTGAAATTTTTATTTGGTGATTTAGATTTATCGGTATAAGCCCAGTTTTTGGTAGGTTACCTATATTTTCATTGCAAGTATCTGTAAGTATACCTATGGTGGAGAGTATCCAAAGTTTGGCCAGGCTGAACTCAATGATATCCCAGGCAGAAGATACCCCAGAACTAATAAGAGATAATGGTATAGAGTGTATACCACCTAGCCAAGATGAGGTCATAAAAGCAATTATTCGGCTCAAGAACAACAAAGCAGCAGGAGCCGATGGGTTACCAGCCGAACTATTCTAGACTGGTGGCCAGATGCCGGTCAGGAGCATGCACCAGCTGATTAGTACAATTTGGCTAGAGGAATGTGTGCTTAATGATTGGAACTTCAGCATCCTGTGTCCCGTGCACAAAAAAGGAGACAAGACGATATGTGCCAACTATAGAGGAATAAGTCTCCAGCAGCGGTAACAGCCACCTTTGAACAAATTGAAAAGGAGTCTGCCAAAGTGGGTCTGGCAGTAAACGGTGAGAAGACCAAGCTGATGGTATCAACGCGCAACGACGTCCAGTAGACTCGGACCAACTGTGGAAATTGAGAACTAAATGTTCGAGGTAGTTAAAGACTTTATATACCTTGGTACCGCCATAAATAAAACGAATGACATTAGTTTTAAAATTCGGAGAAGGATTGTGATGGCCAACCGATGCTACTATGGTCTGAGCAAACAACTCAAAAGCAAGGACACCTCTCGCCAGACCAAACTCACACTTTACAAGACGCTGATACTATCCGTGCTATTATATGGATAAGAAGCATGAGTACTTCCGCAAGCAGATGAGGCAGCTCTTGGGGTGTTTGAAAGAAAAATTCTCCGAAAGATCTACGGGCCGATCTGCGTCGACGATGAGTATCGACGTCGAATGAGCCACGAGCTCTACAATTTATGCGCGGACATCAACATAGTCAGTCGTATTGAGCTGCAACGACTACGGTGGCTAGGCCATGTTGTGCGGATGAATGAAAATGCCCCAGCTCAAAAAGCATATAAAAACGAGCCTACTGATGGTTCCCGTAGAAGGGGAAGGCCACGAATTAGATGGAAAGACCAAGTAGAAAACAACATCTGGGAACATGGTCTTCCAAATTGCTCTTTTTTAAGCTCGGCTTATGGAACAACCGTTCTGTAACAACGTTTGTTCCATAAGCCATTCCATCCCACCCATTAGAAATTGGGGGTGGGATTCCCTTTAATTCACTATTTTGTTCATTCACATATAGAGAAATGCAATGTCATTTATCAGGCATTTGCAAATCTTCAAATACTTTAGGAAATTGAATTGGCTACTTTTAAAATACTGACCACCTATGATTCATCCTCACAAAAGAGAATAATAATAACAAAAACTTAGGTAATTTATTTCGTTTTCAATTATTCACTTTTATCAAAAAACAATTAATCGCAAAATGAAGAAAGTTTTTAACTTTCACTTAAAATGTGTATCTCAAATATATATTTTTTATAGAAAATAATCAAGATAATAGTTATCAATAAGTGTTTTTCACTTAACCGAACGACGCAGACGTATTTAATTATGGCAAAATGTTTCTGTTTTACTTCAATTCTTCCTCATCACCCTGCAACGTAGACATATTTCTAAGAAGTACAATGATTCTGCCATCATCAATGGCATATTTCTCTTGGACTAAAAGCAAAATAATTTTGCTGCTAATCAAGAACAAACATGTTGTTGTTCTTTTTCCCACAAAGCGATGACACAACACAAATCCTTGCCCATTAATGCCGGCATAGATATCCTTTACAGCGGTGAGTAGTAGCTCTTATCAATTTCAGTAAATCATTTATTTATTAACGGTCATCAACGTAGATCGAGGAGGTTGTTGTTGTTGCTATCACCACTCAGTTTTTGGAGAGTGGTCGCTCGCTTGATGCTATCTCGTCATGTCTTGGATTAATGCTGTTTTATTTGTTAATTTGTCATTGCTTAACATTTTAGGTTAATATTTAATTTATTGTGAATGAAAGGGGGATGTGGTGAGCAGTGAGTTCTGTGATTGACACTAATACAACATATTTACATTTATCCTAATCTTTGCTGGCTAATTGAATTTATTAGTTGGGTTTATGTTGTTAAGATTTCCAAATCATTGAAAACAACAACAACAACAACTAGTTGATGAGTTGTATTCTAAGAAAGAAAAAATATAATTGTAGCAGCCCAATTGGGCCAGCGATTCCATTTTTTTGAGTTTGCCATAATTATAGCGGAAGGTTTATGAAATCACATGTAAAGGTAAGAAATAAATAACCAATAAGAAAACTAGTAGAGTGGGACTTTGGGTATATTCAACATATGTATTCTAACAGACGTAGCCTTTTTGGAGGAACATTGACGTTAATATGTGATCTTAATGATCTCAATAATTTAAATCTGAACCAATTTTCACGAAACACATCATTCTAGACTTAGTTCGGTACGCTATGACAAATTTCGTGCAAATCAAAAAATTTGCAGGACTTTGTTGCACCATTTACCTGAAATCCGGCGAAACTATATAGGGGAGCTATACCTAAGTCTGAGCCGGTTTTCACAAAACGTAGCACACATCATGCTAGACTCAATTCAGTACGCTGTGCAAAATTTCGTGCAATCCAAAGCATATTTAGGGACTTTGGTGCACCAATTACCCTAAATCGGACGAAGATATATATGGGAGCTATATCTAAATCTGAACCGATTTTCAAGAAACTTGACACACACCATTCTAAACCTAATTCATTACGCTGTGCCAAATTTCGTGCAAATCGAAAGATATACAGATACATTGGTGCACCATTTCTAATAAATCGGACGAAAATATATATGGGACCTATATCTAAATCAACCGATTTGCAACTTAACATACATCATTCTGCACTTAATTCAGTACGCTATGCCAAATTTTGTGCAAATCGAAAGTTATATAGGGACTTTGGTGTACCATTTCTATTAAATCGGACGAAACAATATATGGGAGCTATATCTGAAGCCATTTGTCCCAATTTCAATAGGGTTCGTCCTAGGGCGAAATAAATGAGCTGTGCCAAATTTCATGAAAATCGGATCATAAATATCACATGTACTTTGTTTACAATTTAACATGGACAGACGGACGATCATCCATAAATCGACTCAGAAAGTGATTCTATGCATATTCTCAGAAGGCACTATGGGTCTATATCGTTTCCTTTTGCATGTTACAACCATATGCACAAAAACATAATACCCTGTACCACAGCGTGATGAAGGGTATACAAATTCAATAGGGTGGATCGATGGTGTTTATGGTTTTAATGGTGTTTAAATTTGTTATTGTTATTTAAATCATGTTAAATGTTGTTTCGATCTCAATTTTTTACAACTGAAAAATTAGAAATGCGTGATTTCATTGTAAACAAATTGCGGATGCGTATTTTTTGAATACGTTTCGATATGAGGGAGTTGCCAGATCGAAACAAAATCCGGAGCAAACATTCCATTATCATTCCTATTCTATCCAGTACAAACCTATCTCGATTGAGCGAGACTTTAGTTACTCATACATCGAATGTATGGGGGTAGCGGTTTTCTAGGAATTTCCGGGTCATCATCACTAATACAGAGGCTCGCTATATACCTTGGGTTGTATACCCGAATTGAGATCCAACTTCACAGGTGATATCTGAAATTTCACGCCAACCAGATGACATAAAAATCGTTCGTATGCAGATGATTGCACGATTATGGCGTCAGGACCGAAAATTTACGACATTTGCTAGATGCTGAAAATCAGCTATATCCACGAAAGAACTTTTCGTGGAGGAATATGGAAATATCCGCCACTACATCAACGATCACACTGTTTACTACATTGACTGCGAAGATGCGGCTACCTTTAAATGTGTAGGTCGATGGGTCCACAATTCCTACCACCAATTGTCCCAAGGTTCTAGGGGTCACATTTGATAGCCTCTATTATTCGTCCACGCATGTCACAGCTTTTTGCGATAAGGTTAGGGACAGGAACGAGGTTTTTAAGTCGCTAGCCGATAGCACTTGCAAATAAACCTTCCTAACAACATACACAGCAATAGGCCGGTGTCTGTGGTAAACTATGCAGTGTACAGTGTGGTCCGCCAACGTTAGTCCAAAGCAATCGAAAAATCTTCAAACCTGCCAGAATGCTGCGCTAAGTACTACAGTCTTCTCATGACTCCATTAGACCATGAGGAGACGAAAATCTTTCCTGAGTGTTATCACAGCAAGATGTTGTCGATGCAATGTCTGCTTTGGTGTTATAGAAGTAGTCATTCAAACCATCAACATTATGAATAGGCAACCGTCGCCTAGGCATGTCAGGAAGGATCTTAATAATTTTGAGTGAGAGGTTCAAATGTACAAAAGGATGCCTCTAGATCAACAGGTCTATCAAGCAGGATTGAATTTTATTCACACGGATGCAGTGGATTAAACTTCCACGGAGATTATCCGCCCAGGAGAAGAGCTATTGCAACCACGACGAACCAGAGTGATCTTGGTACAACTGAGATCTGTATGGTGTAGCCGCCTGAATGAAATCAACGGTCACACTGTTTACCACATAGACAGCGGAGATGTGGCTAACTTTAAATGTGTAGGTCGATGGGTCCACAATTCCTACCACCAATTGTCCCAAGGTTCTAGGGGTCATATTCGATAGCCTCTACAATTCCTCAACGCATGCCACAGCTAATTGGGATAAGGTAACGAGCAGGAACAAGGTTCTCAGGTCACTATCCGGCAGCACTTGACAAATAAACCTTCTTAACAACATACACAGCAATAGGCCGGTCTGTGGTAAACTATGCGGTTCCAGTGTGGTCCGCCAACGTTAGTCCAAAGCAATCGAAAAATACTGTAATCTGCCAAAATGCCACGTTAATCCGAATAGTGTTGTAATTATTTTTTTTTTTCGAATTTTTGGACGAAACTTTCAGATTCTCTAGATTGTGGGTCACTGAATCCAAGTAATTACTTTGTATCCTTTTTTCTTATCAGGATGATCGACAGGAGCAATTGCAACTCACAAATAACATTGAGTTGCAATCGCAAAAAGCTTTATCAGTAGTTCACATTATGATGATTGATTTATGATGATGATGGTGATTTATTGATCTCTTATGAGTGTGGTCATATGATCACGCTAGCACAGCTCGGGTTAAGGACTGCAACACGGTGTCTTCTAATGGCATTATTAGACCATGAGGAGACGAAAATCCTTATAGAAGTAGCCATCCAAACCATCAAATTTGTGAATAGACAACCATCGCCTAGACATGTCAGGAAGATCCTGATCTTAATTTAGAGTTAGAGATCGAAAGGTACAAAAGATAGCCTCTAGATCAAAGGACTATCTAGCAGGATTGAATTTTATTCACAAGGAAGCAGTGGACGAAGCACCTTCGGAGATCATCCGCCCAGGAGAAGAGCTTCAGCTACCACGACGAACCAGAGTGGCGTGTCACATGATACGCTGGACCTCTTCAACTGTCCAGTCAGACCCACTCATATAACCTCATCTTCACTTTGGACACAACCGATACTGGTTTTAGTCTGGTTGAACATGGAGTTAGAATCAGAATCAGATTAATATATCTCGTGGTCTCTCGAATATCGTTCATACTGTCTCATGCATATCGTAAGCAGAATCTGAATGACCACGAAATTCAAGACCATAGTATACAATGCGAATTAGTTTTTCCGGTCAGAATTCCCTTACCTTCAAGAATTTTGGACGTGTCCGGCCGATTCTTTCCTTATAAAATCTACATCTGCATAAGAATTGAATTAAATTGGACGGAGTAGATTTTCAGGTCTCAATTCCCTATATAGTTTTCAATTTATTTTACGGTATAATAATTAAAGGAACAAATATTAGATTGGGGAAGAAGAAGTCCGTTATTTTTTTCGGCAGATGGTTGTACTGATAGATTCCTCGTAAAGTATCGATCACACATTTTTAGATTTATACTCATTGGAAGGGTGACATTTCGCAGTAACATCCAATTATGTGCAATTTTTAGTTTCGTAGATTCTATTCAGCAATCTTTGATGCTAAAGATGCACCTCGCACAGGTAGGCCAGTTGTCGAAAATGTCGATAAAATCGATGAAATTATCGAAGTTGATCGCCATGTTAGCAGTCGTAACATCGTCCAGGAGCTAAAAATCGACCATAAAATTGTTTTAAACCATTTACACAAAAAATGAATATCCTATTCCTCAAACTAATATAAAAAACTAATAAGCTACTCCAATATCGTCCCGATGAATTTTTGATAATAATGTTTTTCTTTGATTTTTTTTTCGAAAATGAAACAAATAAAAATGTAGGAATTTCCACTTACCTTCTCTTGCTTTTAAGTAGACCGTATTGGCCACAATATTCTCTAATTCCATTAGTTCCAGGTTGGCGGTTTTTTATTTAAACTCAGGCCGCACTCGAAATATTTCAATCAATAGATTTTCAGTTGGGTTGTTATTATTTAGTGGGTGGGTGTTTAAAACGAAAAAAGTGGTTTCTTTGGACAGCGACGATGATATTCTCCAAAGATGTAGGCGAGTGCAAATATAGACAGCAAATAGTCGGGAGATTAAGTACGTCGGCAAAACAAATATTTCGACAATTGTGTCCTTGAGTCCTCCACAAAACAAATATTTCCAAGAATAAATATAATAATTTGTTCGTCTTCTTAAAATAATTGCTATTATTTTCTGTGTTATATATTTTAAATGCTATTTTTATTTGGCTCTATGAATTTTTTGTTCAGCCTTTAGCCTCCTTGATATTGGAATTTCTGTTATTTCCTTTTTCTTTATTGTTGTGATTTTTTGACTTTAAGTTTTCCACATTTGTTGTTGTGCTCTCGTAAGCCTTAACAGTATGTCTTCGCTTGGGGAATACATGTGTCGGAGCTTGATGTTAGCTGAACTTTTGTAGAAAGAAAATAAAAACGGGGTTTCTTGTTCCAATTGGGAATAGGCGGCAGGACTTCCGTTTTTCTTTTATTTTCAAGTTTTTTTCCTTCAAACACACATTGAATAAATTCCTTGTAGGATTAAACTTTGTTCCTATTTATTCTTAATGTGGACTTAATACCTTTCTTCTTTCAAGGTAAATTGTGCGTGATTATGTATTCTTGTTGTTCTTGCAGATCCTTTGGCCACAAGAGATTCCTTTTCTTCCTCCCTCGTTAAGTCAAAAATTCCTTTAACACCCAAAAAATACGGCAATTTTTGGGGGAAAATTCTATGGCTTCATACGAATTTTGTGCATAAATCTTTATCGCATTACCACCACCATTTATGTGTCGATAGGTATTCAATGTTTTTTGTGCTTCTGATATTATTTAAATATGTGTGTGTGTATGCGAAAAAATGTCCGTAATTTTTATTTGGGATTATCTTGCGATTTTCTTTTCAACTGATTTTGCTGCAGCTTCGTCGCTATGGTTGTCGTCATCATTTCTTCCTATTTTTTTTCTCTTAATTACTACAACTGCTGGTCGTTTTTATTAAAAAAATTATTTTCCTTTGCAGGATGGCTGCTGGTTTTTGTCCTGTTTTCGTCCTTAAAAAATGCATAAAATATTCTTTGGATGTTGTGTTGTTTTTGCTGTTGTTGTTCTTGCTGTAGTTATTATCTTCTGGTTTTTAATTTATCCGAATATTTTCATGAAAATGAATTTTGCAAAAGGATCCCAGTGCGATAAAGCTGAAATGAGAGGAAAAAGGATATATAAAACAAAAATGTCAATGAAGTAGAACAGAAGGATAATAAAGAAATTTCTTCAATATGTTTAAAACAAAGTTCATTATAAGAATTAAATATATTTTATCAATAAAATATTTTTTTAAGGTTTAATAAATATAAAAGATTTTTTACAAAAACATTTGCTTTTATAAGAGCATCTCAAAGGACTTCTAGCCTTTGACGATGTTTGTAAACTCATTTTTCTGAAATACCATCTGAAATATCGTTGCCTAGAATCAACGCTCTATTAGAATTGTTTGCCGGGGTTGCCAATTTAGTGCTGCCATTTACCATTGGGTGGTGATGGAGCTGTCATCCGCTGTTCTTATAGTGGATCGAGTCTTTGCTAAGTTGGTGTTTCCATTTATCTCTGGTTTATTATCCTTATGTGCTGATGTCGAGGTTGTTTATAAGAATGTAAGGAAGTACTTCGGATGCGTGTAAGACTATTTTTTTCAAATACTCTATGTCAGATTATAGCACAGATTTTTTGTAGCTAAAGAAATTTCTTCAATATGTTCAAAATAATATTCATTATAAGAATTAAATATATTTTATCAATAAAATATGTTTAAAAAATATAACCGATTTTTTTACAAAAACATTTGCTTTTATACGGTGATATGAAAGCACTTCTAGCCTCAAACGATTTTTGCAAACTCATTTTTTCTGAGATACCATCTATCGTTACATAGAATCAACGCTCTATTAGAATTGTGTGCCGGGGTTGGGGTATTTGCTAATTTAGTGCTGCCATTTACCATTGGGTGGTGATGAGGCTGTCATCCGCTGTTACCTATGAACAACGCCATCTAGAATTTTTATAGTGGATCGAGTCTTTGCTATGTTGGTGTTGCCATTTGTTATTATCCTTAAGTACTTCTAGCCTCAAACGATGTTTGCAAACTCATTTTTCCTGAGATACCATTATTCGTTGCCTAGAATCAACGCTCTACTAGAATTGTGTTCCGGGGTTGGGGTATTTGCTAATTTAGTGCTGCCATTTACCACTTGGTGGCGCTATCTTCTTTTATTCGCATGTTTTGATTCGAGGTTGGTTATTAGAAGGTCCTCTTATAAATATTCAAAGCCATTCTAAAATAATTGTTCTTCCTCTGCTCGGATTCGAAAGCGGGATCTATTAGTTTATAGTCTACCCACCGCAACTAAAAATCCACCCGCACCATCCACTATACCACCGCACTGTTAAAGATTTGTGAAAGTGGTTTCTTAAGCCTTTGTCAATTTACTTATAAGCGAATTTTTGTCATACATTTTGTATAGACATCTTCTTCAAATGTTAGGTGTCAGAAAATAAATTTTCAGTAGATGCACATTAAGGATTCATTTTTTTATTAGATTATTGGTCTTCTGTAGCTAGTTCTAAGCTAGCGTCATCTATTGTTGTCTGGAAACAATGTAATCTACAATATTGTGCAATGGTCCTTGCTTATTTGGCATTGGCATTTATCACCTGTCATATAGAAGCCCATTGAGAATTATTATTTTTATTTCAGCTAAAAGCATTATTGGTCTTCGGTATCTAGTCCTAAGCTAGGTACAATAGTTTGGGTCGTGGCTTATTTAGTGTTGACATTTATCACATGTCATTCCTATGTTTTTTAGCGTCATGTGTTAATGTCGGGTGGATGTAAACATCGTGTTACATATATTCGAAAAAAAAAATTCTGAAATATTTTTTTACCCATATGGACCCATAGTCTGAAACACTGCATTAAACCACCACTCCGGTCTAAACGACTTTTCTGTAGCATTTACAAAAGAACATTGGGAATGGGGTTTTAAAAGTATTTCCCAGGTAACGAGCCTGCCATCGTTCATTGGCTAGAAAAAACGACTCGTGAATTTTGTGCAGTGGTTGTTGTTGTAGCAGTTCATATGAATTGTATATATTTCCTGTTAAGTTTCCTCCAGTTCTGTCTCCAGATTTAGAAATGCAGCTACCTCCACTGGCTGTAACCACAGATCCTCCGGAGTAAGGTGAGTAGATTTGGCTGGGCAATTGAACAAGTGCAGTGTGGTATGACATCCTGCACCTGGTCATCAATCCGTGCCCAATACGAATTGAGCCGACTGCGCCATCCAGAACGTAACTGAGCCAAAACTACTCTGGTTTGTCTGGGCAGCTGACGTTCCTCAGCTGTAATGGGTGGGAGGTGAGCTCCGAGGATGGCATTCACTTTTTAGCCATTCAGCGCTGCGGCTACTGCATCTGTATGAATGACCTGCTCGATAGGCAACTTGATCTAGAGGCTCCCTTTTGTATCGTTCGACCTCTCTCTCTAGATCATGCAGATCCTTCCTGACACGCCTGGGTGGGGGAGTCCTATCCACCATATGATGGTTGGGATGATCGTCCCTGAAACACCCGAGCAGGTACTGCAACAAAAGCATATTGCTATGCTGACGTACGGAAAGGATCTTCGTCTCCTCATGAAGATGGTCCACTGGTGTCATGAGGAGGCACCCTGTCGCTGTCCTCAGGGCGGCTTTCTGACAGGTCTGAATATTTCTCCATTGCGTATCACTGGAATTCGCAGACCACATTGGAATCGCTTTGTAAGAGGTCAACAAGGTTTCCTTATCTGCGCCCCAAGTGCTGCCGGCAAGCGACTTGAGGACCTTGTTCCTACTTTTCAGCTTATCGCAGATAGCTGTGGTTTGCGCGGACGATTTGAACATGCTGTCGAATGTGACCCCGAGTATTTTGGGGTAGTTGGTGGTCGGGATTGTATGCCCCTCGACCTGCACATTCAACGGCATTCTCAATGACTTCGAGGCGGATATTTTCATATTCCTCGCTTTGAAGAATGCTGCTAAATCGATGAGATAGACGTTCAACCTCATACATATGTCTTCAACAATGGGACCCGACGCCATAATCGTACAATCATCTGCATACGTAACGATTTCTATGCCGTCCAGTTCCGGAGAAATCACTCCACCCTGGGGAACTCCCTGTTTAACTCTACGGAAATGGCGTGCAACGCTGTTGTTGTACTGTGTTGCTTACGGAATCCATGTTGATGATCCGCAACTGGATAGCTTTCTCTAATGCTGGGGAGGAGTAAAGCCTCAAGGGTCTTCGCTACTAGCGACAAAAGTGAAATCGGCCTGTACGATTCACCTTTGCTGGCATCCTTGCCCGGCTTCAGTAGCGGTACCACCCTGCCCATAGTCCAGGCTTCGGGGACGACGTGGGTGGCTATCGACAAGTTGAGGACGTTGGTCAAGTACTCGACTCCTGGCTCGTCCAGCTGCTTCAGTATACTTCGATGACTTCGCGTTACGGATGGCACATGCAACATCACCCATCGTAAACTGTGGTGGTACCTTCTCGGCAGGAAGAGATCTTATACGACGAAGTACTCTTCTCTTCGCCCTGTCGCTCTCGGGATGCTCTACAAACTGTCGGTTAAAATGACTTGCGCATCTCTTCGGATCAGTCACAGTTTCGTCGTTAAATGTGGCTGAGGTTGGAGTCCTTGCTTAGTTCGTATTGGAATTTTCCTCCACGTGACGCCATTTTCTGTCATTGTTATCATCATGTGTTGTTGTAGTGGTTGTTTTATTAGAATATCAGGCGGCTTCAAATGCATTCCATCTGGAGTGGAATTTAAGCTATTTTTACAAATATTTGAAATAATTTTTCCTCCTCAGCTAAAATTCGTGTCTGGGACCATAGTCTCTCACACAATCGATACTTCAAATTTAAAAGACTTTTCTTTCTTTCAATATTTGTTAGGTCTCTTGAAACAACAAGACTTGAAGGACAAAATCCTCTACCATCAAAATCCTTCAAGTCTTCGTTACTTTTATTCCAGTAAGGTAGGTAATGGGGCTGTAATCCGCTGTTAGCTAGGACCAACGCCATCTAGAATTTTTGTAGTGGCTGAAGTCTTTGCTAATTTGGTCTTGCCATTTGTCTCTGGGTGGCGTTATTTCCTGCTGGCAGTGTTATTATCCTTATGTGTTGATTTCGAAGTTGTTTATGAGAATGTTAGGAAGTACTTCAAATGCATTTCATGTAAGCCTATTTCTTTCATATATTCTAAAACTAGGACCTGTCGTTTTTTCTTCTCCGCTGGAATTCGCACTCGAAACCTGTAGCGTACTGACACACTATTCACTGTACTACGCCACCCCAACTGTAAGACTTTTAGGAAGACTTAATGGAAGGACATTAGCAGTGAGGTTTCGGAAGTTTATATATCTATATATATTGATAGGCCTCTTAACTACAGACGAATTTTTTGGAACTACTTTTATGTTGAATTTTTTCAACTACTTGTAAAAGACATACTACAGATTCCCTAAACTTTCAATAGAAACACTTCATTACTTTTATACCATCTAAGTAGATAATTTCTCTGCTGTAGCTAGACCCTAGTGATTGGGATGCCATCTAATATGTTATTCTGTGGTTCGAGTCCTTCCATATTTAGTGTTGCTGTCTACCTCTGTATGGCGCCATCTTTTGCCTTTTCTATCCTCAAGTGTCGGTTATTAGAATATCAGAAGCGCTTCGAATGGTTTTCATCTGAAGGAGGATGCAAACCTCGATTTACAAATACTCGAAATCCATTATGAACGAATTTTTCCTCCTGCGCTAAAACTCGAACCCGGGAACCTCAGTCTGGCAACCTATCCACTGTAACCGACTTTTCGTTAGCATTATGGGAGGACTTTTGGAAAGGGGTTTCGCAAATCGTTCTACATTTTGATAGATGAATATAAGACATTTTTTCACATTTTTAGTTAAAGGGCATGCTAGAGAATGCCTAAAACGCATTTTCATTAGAAGTCCTTTAAGGCTCTGTAATTTGAAAGAAGATAAGTGATTTGCTGCAACCAGTCCTATGTGATGTGGGCTGCCACCTATCGTTGTCTAGAAACAAAGTCTCCTAGAATTTTGTGCGTTGGTTTTGGTCTTTGCTTACTTAGTGTTGCTATTTTCGCCTGGGTGGTGCTGTCTTCAGTCATTTTTCAGGTATTGATGTCGAGGTCGGTTATTACAATATCAGTGGACTTTGGATGTATTTATTCTGGGAACTCTTTTTACATATATTGGAAAATCACTCTGAAAAAAATATTCTCCTTAATCCACTGGAATTCTGAATTATTTATATAATTTATTGAGCAGTGTGCTTTAAAAAATCTCGACATAAAACATTTAGGGAGTTCTTTTCTTTCAGATTGATCTGCTGTAGCCAGTACTAGCTGATGATGCCATCTATCATTGCCTAGAAACAACTCCTCTTAGAATTTTTTTTGCTGTGATTTAAGTCCTTGCTTATTTAGTGTTATCCCTGAAAATAGATTGTGTAGAGTAGGTCCTAAGGAGACTTTAGAGAAAATACAGAGCACGAATCGTGAAATTATGCATGGCTAATATGCAAACCTTTTCTCTGAAGACTTAACAAAAACAAATTCTGTTGTGTCACTCAGAATTGTGTATCACATCCTATATCGCTCAAGTGGAACAGTCGCCACATGACCAGTATTGCCGAAGAAACTGGCGATTATTTTCTTCCTTCGAGCCGTTGGATTTTGCTGGTTTTCGAGGAGTCCACATTCTATTGCGGTTTTGTTTCGGTCTCAGACGCATAGATCCATTTTTCGTTACTCTGACGATATTAGAAAACATTTCGAATATTTTACATTTCTTTGGACCAATCTCCACGAGCCTTACATTACGGTCAGGTGTTCATGAATTGTCGAAATTATGGTGGTGAATGACATACCCAAGCCTGCCTCTATATCATGGTATGTTACATGACAATGTTGCAGTATCTGATTGTTCCACTAGTTCAGAAGTCTCTGTCGTAGATTTTTTTGTGTTGTGCTCTACTGTAATGTCTTGGACATATTTCCTTGTTTCGAATCATATCAGTCATCAAAGGTTTTTCGAAAGTTCTTCGCAAATGGGATATCATTTGCGAAGAACTTTATATTATGAAGAAAAACAGTGCCAGCAAGATTTTTTTCATAACTTAGCGGTGAGAGCCACTTTCTCACGCTAAATTAGGGATATGTAGTCGAGTACAAAAGTCCACTTTTAGACATTTCGATTTTTGCCTCTGACCAAAAAGTCGACCTTTAGACTTTTCGATTTTTGCCTTTGACTAAAAAGTCGATTTTTCGATTTTGTCAAAACTGTTCAAACTCGATTTTCGACTTTTACTGACTTCTGCAAAATCGACTAAAAAATTTGACTTTTTATATCAATTATTGTGAACAGATAATGTAAAGTTCCGGAAAGTGAAATTTTTGGGCAAATTGAGCTATGTGATAAAAAACCTAGTATTTTTGAAGAAAATCGGAAGTCGATCTTGAAAAGTCGACTTCGACTTTTAGACTTTTCAATGCAAAAAGTCGATTAATCGATTAGTCAAAAGTCGATTTACTTATTCCTACGCTAAATACTTTCAAGATTATTTTATTTTTAAATTCCACCTTAACTATAAAATTTCCCATCTGTCCTGCATCGCACTTTTATATGGCCACACTTCAACAGCAGTACTCTATTGTAATTGTTTTCACATCAGAATTGCAATTTCAGAACTGCAAACAGTGCCGAAAAACAAAGCAGCGATTTAATTACATTTTGAGCTATGTGGTGTTCAACGAGGCAGAATATTAATCCTTGTTCCCACTAGGCACACAAAGACTGAGTATGGGTGGAAGGTAGGTAGATTGAGTCCCAGGTTGGGTTGTGAATTTCGTAAACATTACCGTAACCAAAGGAAAGCGATGGGAACACATTAATAATGCCATCGAATGCCGAACGGCCTGCCAGTCTGCTTGGGTGAGGGTATATGCCTGCTTCCATCCATGTTTCCTTCCTTCCTCTTCCTTCGCAATTGTTATGTCATGCGTAACCTGAGTGAATTTGCTGTTTTCTTTGTGTCTTTTATGATTTAAATGCGTTCTACTTGAATGTGATATCCTGACAGGAGGATGACTACATGTCAGAATGAGCGAAAAAAGCCTGGCAAGCAGCATATCAGCAAACAGAACCGACAAAAAGAGGTTATTTATTTTACAAGTTAAATATGGGATGATGAAAGGATTCGAAGTTTTTTTACGGAAATTGGAGATTTTATTTGTGTGAAATGCAAAGGAGGTGGAATGATGTGATCAATTTGCAAAGGTAATTCCTTTGCAATGGGAAAGGTTTTTAATTAGGAAAAACTTCGACGCTCTTACTGTTTACCAAGAGCATCCAGGTGGCATTTGTAAAATAAAACAGGGCCCCTTTCAACGAAAGATAGGATCTTTTCTTAGAAAAAAATCAGAACTCAGTTCATCTAAGGCCGAATTTTCAATAAAAATCAATTTACCAGAGAACGATTTATTTTCTTTCGAAAAGTATCAGAAACTTCGTCTATGATAAAAAATAATTTTTACAAGTGTTTAAATTTAAGATACCTAGATCTCAACCATCTCAAATTAATTTCTATTGACTCTCCATATTCTCGGAAAACTATACACAATACAACCGCAATAAAACCAATGAATTTAATTTGTAATCTCAAAAACAAAAAAACGCCCACAATTTGTTACACCAACTGTTGGGCGCCATCTCGTATCCTGTGCCGTTTTTGCCTCCAGTGTCATCATTACCAATGCAAACTACATCATTTTATTCTCCACAAAAGGATTTATACAAATATTTGTTCATTGTTAATGGCGAACCCCAAAGCGCCAGATAGTGAGGAAGAGAGAAACACAGATGTATGTATAGGGATAGTAGAGGGAGCGAATATGTCATGTTTACATTGGTATAAAAAGTGCGGTTTTCTGTCCGCCAATTGTTAGAGGTTTTTATTTCTGTTTTGGTTTTGCAAAAGGACATTGGGGTTTCATTTTAATTGAGCAGTAAACAAACAGCAAATACGGACATTTTTAATTGTAACTTGTGGAAATTGTGATGTCATCACAAAGAGGATAGGTGTACTGACTGGCCAACCGGCTGTCTGTAGGCTAAACATTAAATGCGGCAATATTTTATTTTTTAAGTGACTTCATTAATTTTTTAATGAGCGAATAAAGGGAAATGTTGCGGCTTATTTTAATTAGTTTACAAGGGGATGGAGTTCGGAAAAGTTCAGCAATCTGCTGTAAAAAATAAGGAAGTTCTTACACACGAAAGACGGGATTATTCAGAGGTGAAAGGAAGGGCAGGGAGTTTTTAAACAGCTCAGATAGTATTTAAAGAAAAGCTGAAGGGAGACATTATCGACGAGCTGAAGACGAGCTAAACAGGAGTCCCTACTGACGAGCCTAAGAGAGTATATATAGAGTCGAGTTGAAGGCAGTCTTTATAGACGAGCTGAAAGGAGTCTTTATAGACGAGCGAAAGGGAATCTCTTTTATGGGCGAGCGAAAGGGAGTCTATTCTATAGACGAGAGAAAGTGAGTGTCTTCAATAGGAGAGCGAAATGGAGTCCCTATAGACGAGTGGAATGGAGTCTCTATAGACGAGCTGAAGGGAGTCTCTATAGACGAGCTACGGAGGGAGTCTCTACAGACGAGCTGAGGAGGTAGTCTCTACAGACGAGCTGAGGAGGGAGACTCTATAGACGGGCTGAAGGGAGTCTTTATAGACTGGCTGAAGGGAGTCTTTATAGACGGGCTGAGGAGGGAGTCTCTACAGACGAGCTGAGGAAGGAGTCTGTATAGACGAGCTGAGGAGGGAGTCTCTATAGACGAGCTGAGGAGGGAGTCTCTATAGACGAGCTGAGGAGGGAGTCTCTATAGACGAGCTGAGGAGGGAGTCTCTATAGACGAGCTGAGTAGGGAGTCTCTATAGACGAGCTGAGGAGGGAGTCACTATAGACGAGCTGAAGGGAGTCTCTATAGACGAGCTGAAGGGAGTCTTTATAGACGAGCTGAAGGGAGTCTTTATAGACGAGCTGAAGGGAGTTTCTATAGACAAGCTGAGGGGAGTCTCTATAGACCAGTGAAAGGTAGTCTCTTCTATAGACCAGTGAAAGGGAGTCTCTTCTATAGACGAGGGAAAGGGAGTCTCTTCTGTAGACGAGCGAAAGGGAGTCTCTTCTATATACGAGCGAAAGGGAGTCTCTTCTATAGACGAGCGAAAGGCAGTCTCTATAGACGAGCAGATTGTAGAGGTGGATTTTTATCGACAAGAAGAAGAGTTGAATAGCAAGGAGTCATCATAGAGGAGCGGAAGTGTAAAGGGTATTTATAGACCAAGCAATCGAAAGGAATTCTCAGAGACAGCAGATTGATGTCTCCCCGATAAAGGATAGAACTTTATTAGAGACAAAGGAACTTTCAAATATGTGTAATAGGTTAGTTTTTTAGACGAGATGAGAGGATTCTTTACATACGAGCACGAGCGGGTGTTGTTATGTATGAGCTATAGATCAGATAATTCCTTGGCATTCTGAAAGTGTTTAAAGACAAAATTATATATGTAGGAGATATGGTTTATTTAGAGGCGAGTATTCAAAGACGGGCTAAGAGAGTGTCCATAGACGAGCTGAAGTGGGACTTGAGTTGAAGGTCAGGAGGCTACATCTTTAATATCGGCGGAAAACAGTAGTCTTGGGCAATCTCGTTCAGTTCAGTGATCGAACGAACTAGGTAATTTTTTAAAAGTGAACTAGGTCGTTCACCTCGTTCAGTTGCCTTATATCGTTCAAATGATCACTCAGTTCAATTGGTAAGGCAGCGCATTGCTTTGCTTTTAAATGTTGCTTAAATTTATATATTGACTATACTATATTTGCATTTCCTTTTGTGCTCCGCATTTCATGCAATAAGAAATTTATTAAAAATATTTTCTATGAAATTGTTCTTGATTAACGCCGTAAAGTTGGTCAAAGTCGGTGCACCTGTGAACGAAACAGAAGGTGTAGAGTAAAATTTAATGTTGTTCAGTGAACGACGACGTTTATTGAGCAAAGCCGTTCAGTGAGCAACTTCGTTCAGCGACCGACGCCATTCAGTGACCGACGACGTTCATTGAGAAAAGTCGTTCCGTAATCAACGTCGTTCAGTGACGGCGTTTGGTAAATAGAATCGTTCATTGAACGACAATAATCAACATTGAACTATGTCGTTCACTCGTTCAGTGGATTGACTCGTTCAATTGAACTAGGTCGTTCACGAACGACACAAGACTAGAAAACAGTAGTAGGATTGCATTTAATTAGTGGGTGCCCCAAAATCACATTAAACCGACGCTATACTATTGCAAAGTGGGAATCACCCTGTGCGCCCCTACGCTAAACTATTGCAAAGTGGGAATCACCCTGTACGCTGCGAGGCTACATCTTTAATATCGGCGGAAAGCAGTAGTAGGATTGCATTTGATTAGTGGGTGCCTCAAAATCACATTAAACCGACGCTAAACTATTGCAAAGTGGGAATCACCCTCATTATACTTTTTTCTTGACTCCAAATTAATATTTGCCATAATCCCAAACAAAAAAATCTGGATTTGCTTCTCTTATATTACCTAAATGTATGCGCAACAGTTTTTTCAATATTATTTCAATCTCAATATTTTATTTAAATAAAATATCATCAGAATCCAAAAAGTGATGCCACCATCAAAAATCTTTATCATTTGGTTTGGTTATGGCAAATCTGAACCGTACTTAAAAGCAATTTACTTGCCAATGCTATTTCAAAGATACACACAGATATACATTATCATAACCAATGAATCTTCAAATACCATCTGAGAATATATGTACATGAATGTGTGAGTGTCGTGGGAGTTGCTTCATCTCACACACACAAACACATACTTCGTGCACAAATGTGCACTTTAACACCGCTACCAATAACAACTGTCGCATATAAAATATTCTATGGTCTACTAAGTACTTTCAACACGCGTACTTCTACCCGCACATTTACACTCACACACACACAAGCGCACATCATTCATTACACACATCATCTCACATTTATTGTGCGAAAGTTAAAAGCCTCTTATCGCAAAATATCCGCCATTAGAAAGAAGAATGTCGTTCGTTGTACAGACTTTTTTTACACGCTTGTGTAACATTAACTGCTGCCGAATTTGATATTAGGTGGTTTCACACAAGTTGTTGTTTGAATGCGGAATTTCCAGGAATATCATTTGAGTAGTATGGTATGTACATTTTTTGAAAATGTACATAATTTGATCACATTCAGAGATACTATTGTCTATAGATGACATATAAGAATGTACTCATTGCCCTTGGAAGCGATGCCCTGCATACCGAACAACAGAGACGTACGAAGGGAGGTAGGGTAGGGTTTCCGATCGCTTGTCAACTCATGTACAAAAATATCCACTACTTCAAATACTCATCAATACACTGCCTATAAATATCGATCAATAGGCATTTGGGACTTAGATGTGTCAAGTCTGACATACATGACGTCTATGAAAACTCTTGGGCCTTTAGATCACCTATAGAGACTACCTTCAGCTTGTCAATAAAGACTTCTTGCCGTCCAGATAATATTTTATCGCTTCCTGGTGTTCAGTTAGTCTATAGATAGCCTCAGGGACCACGGCCGCTTGTCAACTACATGCAGTCTATGAAGACTCATTGGCCTTTAGGGCTTCTATAGATACTACCATCAGCTTGCCAATAAAGACTTTATGCCGTCCAGATAATTTTAGTATCACTTCCTGCCGTCAGTTCGTCTATAGAGAATCTTCTTGACAGACTTCCAGGCATTCACCTCCTCTATAGAGACTCGCCAATAAGGACTGCCGTATGCTCGTTTTGTGGGGATTCTCTGACCTAAAATCTCTCTTCTGAAATCTTTCTGGACTGCAGTTAGTCTTTAATGACTCTGCTTGCCTTTCATCACATCGATAGAGACTCTCTGCCTCTCAACTCTTCAGTTTCACTTCCTCTGCACTTTAGATCGCCTATATTCGACTATGAAGACACCCTAGCCAAGAGCACTACTATTATGACTGTCTGTCATACAGAACATCCATACTCGCCTTGGTATTCAACTCCTCGAAAAAAATACATATCTTCCGTTTGACAACAGAGATGTCCTGATCTTCAGCTATACTATATAAATTGCCTGTCCTGTCCATAGAGACTACCAGGTCTGCATCTCGTGGTTAATGACTCGATGGCCTTCAGGTGGTGTCTCCACGACCCTCAACTCGACTATATATAGAAAATTACCATTACTTCCTCCCCTGCAGTTCGTAGAGACTCGCTAGCCTTAAGCTTTTCCATAGCGACTTCCATGCCTTCAGCTCTATAAGGATTTTATGGTCTCTACTTCAGTTGTTTATAATTACCTCTATTCCTTCCAGGCGTTTATAAATAATTTAAGGCAAAATTACTTCCTGGTGAATTAAAAAGACTCATTGATCCGCTCTGGCCGTCGAATCGTCGATAATGATTTTCTCATTTTTGAAGTTTTCGAAGAAAATGTTCCAGGCGTTCAAACGACGTATAAAGTCTATCTAGTCTGCAGCTTATCTATAAAATCTAGCTGGCTGGCTTTCCAAGCCTGGCCTTTCAGTCATCTAAAAATTTGCCAGTTAACTCATCTATAATTCCTCCGAGGTTCTCAGCTTATTGTTTGAGAAGAACTTCTGTCCATATGTAAATATTCTCTTGACCTCACCTGATTTTACGATGAAGATGGGAACCTAGTGACAGATACCCCAGAACCGATAAGAGATGACGGTATAGAGTGTATACCACCTAGCCAAGGTCAGAGGTCAGAATAGCAACCAATGTGAACAGCTGAGTTATTCAAGACCAGTGGTCAGATGCTGGTCGGGAACATGCACCAGCTGATTAGTACAATTTGGCTAGAGAAATGCATGCCCAATGACTGGAACCTCAGCATCCTGTGTCCCGCGCACAAAAAAAAAGGAAACAAAACATGTGCCCACTGTATTCCATCGCATATAAAGTGCTATCCAGCGTGCTGTGTGAACGACTGAAGCCCATGGCAATGACATTATTGGACCAAACCAATGCGGCTTCAGGCCTAGCAAATTCACAATTGACCAGATTTTCACTCTGCGTCAGATCCTGGAAAAGACCTACGAAAAACACATCGACACATTCCACCTATTCCTATAGACCTTAAAGCCGCATTCGAGAGCCCTATCCGTTCAGAGGAGTTTAAAGTCATATCTGCGTTCGGCATTCCTGCAAAATTAATACGGCTATGCAGGATAACATTAACGGACACAAGGTCATCAGTTAATGTCGGAAAGGACCTTTCGGATCCTTTTAATACCGAACGAGAATTCAAACAAGGTGATAGTTTGTCGTGTGATCTTTTTAAAATAAAACAGCACATGGTACTCGCCTACGCCGATGACATCGACATAATGGGTAGAACATTGCGAACGGTAACAGCTACCTTTGAACAAATTGAAAAGGAGTCTGCCAAAGTGGTTCAGTAAATGGCGAGAAGACCAATCTGATGGTAACAACGCGTAAGACGTGTGGTAGACTCGGACCAACTTTAGAACTTGAGAATTACGACTTCGAGGTAGTGAAAGATGTTCTTTGCCTCGGTACCGCCATAAATATACCAGGGCAGTTCGTAAAGATGTAGAAGCTACAATGGTTTAAGTAATCAGTTTAGAAATGAGGCCACCTCTTGCCAGACCAAACTCTCACTCTACAAGACAATGAGTTTGGATCAGAAGCATCGCTATTTGCGCAAGCAGAGTGTGTTTGTGTTTGAAAGAAAAATTATCCGAAATATCTATGGGCCAATCTGCGTCGATGGTGAATACCGGTGTCGAATGGACCACCAGCTTTATCATTTATACACATACACCGTCATAGTCAGTCGTATCGAACGGCTGCGTCTACGGCGGCTCGACCATGTTGTGCGAATGGATGAGAATGGCCCAGCTCAAAAGACATATAAAAGCGAGCCTACTGGTGGTTTACACAGGCGGGGAAGCCCACGAATTCGATGGAAAGATGAAGTGAAATACAACATTGCCGAACATGATATTTCAAATTGGAAGAACTGCACAAAAGACCACCAACACGCCAGGAAATCTTTTTTTTTTTTTTGCTCGGTCATATGGAACAAATGTTCTGTCACAAGCCAGCGAAGTGAGTAGTCACCTAGAATATATTGTATCACTGTCATTCAGGTCATCGATAAAGATAAACTTCTGTTCCGTCTATTAAGGATCTCATCTTGCTACTTTCGGGTCGTCAATTGAGTCTCAATGGTCAGCAGACATCTGCCCTAATCTCCACAATAAATAGGCATTCATTTCGCAAAAAAAAAAGAATTCCTGACCTCCCCGCTACTTTAAAAAGTTTGTCTTCAGCTCGGGTATAACACCTTGCTCAACCAGGCTATAAAAAATATTGGTCCTGGTCATCGGATTATTGAAAAAGTCTTCAGAACGTTTATACAGGTACTTAAAGCTGGACTTCCTGGCTTCAAGTGTTCGATTGAGCCTCAATGGTCGATGATATTGAGAAAGCCTTCAGATCGTTTATACAGGTACTTAAAGCTGGACTTCCTGGCTTCAAGTCGTCGATTGAGCCTCAATGGTCGATGATATTGACTGCCCCCAGCTTGTCGCTAATACTACATTCATTTCATTAACAAATATTTCCTGGCCATCAGCTAATATTGACAGTCTGTCTCCAGTTTGGATAAAAATCCCTACTTCACAATCTAAAAAGTCTCCGAGCTCTTTGAAGCTTCTGTATTGGGTTTCCTGAAAAAAATCCACTGATGATTTACTTGTCTGTTCTTCAGATCTTCCGTGAAGACTTCCTTCCCTTCAAATTTTCAACAGAGGCTCCATGGCTCTTCTGTGGAGGCTCTGAGGACTTTAACTGAGACAGCCTGATGTATAGCTAGCCTATAGGGACACTCTTCCCTAAGGTATCGCATATACAGATTGTTTGTTCTTCAGCCCGTGCTTAGAGATTCCCTGGCCTCCTTCCGCATTCCCCACCCCTAGCAATTATTGAATTTATAAAAATAACTAATTAAAAACCAGTGAGCGGAGCAGTATAGTCGGACGGTGCCGACCATATGATACCCTACACAACTTGCACGAAAAACTAACTTTCAGTGAATCTATATTCTGAGCTTGGGCAATGTTTTGCGATATTTGAACCATCTGGACCAACTAGAGTCCGAAAATTATTACTAATGTTCAGTACAGCCCTCCTAATTACTTGTCCAGATTCCCTTCCCTTGTGTTGTGATGTTCTTATTCCAATTAAGTTTTCGGTCCACTTCACCACAATATAATTATCTGATCGTCACCAAAAATGTTAGTCCTTATCCTTGACCATAACTGGAACTTTATGGAACATTTGGAAGCGATCAACGCTATATTTCCGCCCTCTAGTGTGGTAAGGGGTTACTAAATAATATCTGAATATATAACCACCTGCAAATATTTAAGTGTAACTCCCACATCTGAGTACATACGACCACATAATTGGTATCAATTTAAAGGTCAACCATTGCCCTTGGATATACCAACAACTTTTCGGGTCTATGTCCTTCAGGGGTAAATCTATACGCTATAGAATACAAATTTTGTAATTTTTCACACAAAAGTCAGGGTCCATTTGACCCGCTAAATATTGACCGATCTTTATCAAAACAAGCATGCTTATTCTTTGGCCCAATCTCCTCCTCCATGAGACAATTCGAGATGTTGGGACAATAATTGCGGCCTGTGGAGCGACCAGAAAAACCGGCAAAAATTAAACATTTGGTCCATTTCATCCCCTAAATATTAACCGATCTTTACCAAAAGCAATAGGGGTCTTCATTGGCCAGAACCCATCCTACATTCAAAATTTCGTGAAGATTGGTCCATAACTGTGGCCTGTATCGTGTTTACAAATCATAATGGACACACAGACGGACGGATGGACACACATGTCTAGAACGACTCAGCTATTCGAAATATGACGATCGGTATACTTAAAGGTGGGTCTAGGACCAATATTTCTCGGCGTTACAAACTCTTGGGGCTGCACAAACCTATAATACCCTGGCAACATAGTTGTGTAGGGTATAAAAAATAATATCTTAAAATTAAAAAACGCAATTATATTTTTTTTATTTTAGATTTCCATTAAAATGCATTCATGCCTAACGGCGATGGGGGCAGATTTAAACAAAATTTTCAAAATTTATAATCAATTAAAAATTATCAAACAAAAAAGTATACATATATACAAATTTGTTGCCATGGTTATGAATAAAAATATATTTGTACACATTTCACAACAACAACAAAACACAGATTTTTTTTTATTTAATAATGGAAAATGTAAAGTGATGAAGGAAAAAAACAACAAAAATAATAAAAATTTGAAAAAAGACGAGAAACGAAAAAAAAATCAATAATTATGATTTATGAATGTGGGTCATTGCTGTCAACGCCATCATCAAGAGCAACAGCAGCGGTAATACCAACCAACCAACCAACCAGCTGTTCAAATCACAGAAAAAATGTGGTGGGGGCTGCGGCTGCTGGTGGCGCTGTTGCCAAAACAGTGGCACTGGCCATGGCAAAACTAGCGCCAGCTGAAATACATTGTTGCAGATTGAAAATAATATCAAACAACCGACACCAAATGTGTAATTCTCGCCAACCTCCTCCTCCTCCGCCGCCGCTATTTTGGATCACTATGACAAAATGTTGGAATGTGTTTGGTTGGCATCAATGGGTCCATAGCCATTTGCCACAAAGAAGAAAAATAAACCCGAAAACAAAAACTTGAAGAAATAAAACCACATCAGTAAATGAAAAAGAGGAAAACATTTGTTTGGGATTTTTTCGAGGGCGAGTGGTGGGGTGTCACATGGCTGGCCATAACCCCGAATGTAGTTAACAAAAAAATTCATTGTTATTGTTGTCAAATGGCAAATTATGTTTTAGGAATTTGAAATATCCTTAACGCGCCCCAATCAAGTACAACGATACACCACGGAGTCATATTGCTTTGATAAATCCAAATCCAACCTCAAATCAAATCGACTTTTCTTTTTTGCTTAAAGGACAAGAGGAAAAGTCAATTGTTAAAAAAAAAAGAAAACGAAAACGTAGAATCGAAAATAAAATTGAAATTTGAAATGAGTTTAGTAATCGTTATTGACAAAGAACAGAGGACAAATTTAATTAAAAGTGGAGTGCAGTCGAAGTCGCTTATAATGACGGTTAAGAGAACTTCGATATAGCAGATAGTCGTTGCAAGCAATATCAAATAAAGGAAAAAAATTTCCGAATATTTGGATACCATCGTTTTAACCGATATGTCGTTAAGACAGTGCTGCTATAAACGATTTTGATTGCAGTTCGAACAATCCACTGTATTTTGGAAAAAAAAGATGTTTGGTGCATACTTTTAGGATGATCATCTGTTAGTGTATTTTATAAATTAAATTCCAATGCTCCAGAGTTATGGACAATTATTAGAAATTCTCCATCTGTAGAATATTTGTTGAAGTTATCTTTTCCACTGAAAATCCGCATAAGATCAGCAGTATGAAGTGACTTTAAAAATGAACGTTAACATAAAAAATTGACATACAAAATTATTACGAGATGACAAATTTAATTTAAACTGTAGTACTGTAGATTTGTTTGAGCTGTCGTGTACATAGCTGCTTTGATAAATCCAAATCCAACCCCAAATCAAATCACTTATAGAACAAGAGGAAAAGTCAATTATTAAAAAAAAGAAAGCGAAAACGTAGAATCGAAAATAAAATTGAAATTTGAAATTAGTTTAGTAATCGTTATTGACAAAGAACAGAGGACAAATTTAATAAAAAGTGGAGTACAGTCGAAATCGCTTATAATGACGGTTAACAGAACTTCGATATAGCAGATAGTCGTTATAGGCGATATCAAATTAAGGAAAGAGAATTTTTCGGAATATTTGGATACCCTCGTTTTAACCGATATGTCATTAAGATGATTGTTATGACCAGCAAAGTGACACCCTTACCACCCGCCTTCGAACAATTCACTATATTTTGAAAAAATGTGTGGTGCATACTTTTAGGATGATCATCTGTTAGTGTATTTTATTAATTAAATTGCCAATGCTCCAGAGCTATGGACAACAAAATTTGACATAAAAAATTATTACCAGATGACAATTTTAATTAAAACTGTAGTACAGTAGATTTGATTGAGCTTGCGTGTACATAGCTGCTTTGATAAAAATACAATCCCAAATCAAATCAAAATCAAAATTTTCTTTTCGCTTAAAAGTGGAGTGCAGTCGAAATAGTTTAGAATGGCTGTGAAAGGACCTTCGATATAGTCGTTATAAGCAATATCAAATAAAGGAAAGAACATTTTTCAAAATATTTGGATACCATCGTTTTAACCGATATGCCTTAAAGACAGTGTTGTTATAAACGATTTTGATTGTAGTTCGAACAATCCACAATAAAAAATATGTGTGGTGCATACTTTTAGGATGATCATCTGTTAGTGTATTTTATTAATTAAATTACCAATGCTCCAGAGCCATGGACAATTATAAGAAATTCTCCATCTGTATAATATATGCCCATGTTATCTTTTCTATAGCAAATCGACATAAGATCTGCAGTATAAATTTACTTTAAAAGTGGACCTAAAAATGGAAGTAAACATAGAAAAATTAATATAAAAAATTTTTACCAGATGACAATTTTTATTAAAACTGTAGTGCAGTAGATTTGTTTGAACTGCCGTGTACATAGCTGCTTTGATAAATCCAAATCAAATCAGAATTTTCTTTTCGTTTAAAGGACAAGGGGAAAAGTCAGTTATTACAAAAAAAAAACGAAAACGAAACAGGGACCGAAAATAACAGTTATTTTTTTAAAATGCGAACAAAAAAATCTTCTTGTTAGAGACATGGGACACCAATAGTGTCATATACCAATAGATTCGTACTGAGGAGCCCATTAAGGATATTGAGTGATCTTGAGAAAACACTCTCAGTTCCCATGTTAAGGATTATTTTTTAACGGAAAAAATAAACGTTGATTTTTAACTGTTAAAAATGATTTTTATTTTTTCCGTCAAAAATAAAAGTCTTTTTGCGATTTTTATTTTTTCCGTCAAAAATAAAAGTCTTTTTGGGACTTTTATTTTTTCCGTCAAAAATAACAGTATTTTTGGGACTTTTATTTTTTCCGTCAGAAAATAAAAGTCTTTTTGGGATTTTTATTTTTTCCGTCAGGAAATAAAACTCTTTTTATGTAAAGAAGTTTATACAACTTGTAATCAGTTATAAAATTACAATTTATAAATCTTTGTCCTTATTACAATAAGTGTACACATAAGTAATCAAGATCAAAGGTAAAAAATATTTGTTATAAATTTTTAAAAAATAGTCTAGTGTACCAAATCATGAATATAAATTAAAGAATCATTCCCCTGACTATTAGGTCAAAGGTTATATAACTGGTATCAAACTCTATATGTTTATTTACGTAAAAAGACTTTTATTTTCTGACGGAAAAAATAAAAATCACAAAAAGACTTTTATTTTTGACGGAAAAAATAAAAGTCCAAAAAAGATTTTATTTTTGACGGAAAAAATAAAAATCATTTTTAACAGTTAAAAATCAACGTTTATTTTTTCCGTTAAAAAATAAATAATTAAAGTGGATTTTTTTTATTTAGGTCACATAATAACAGTTATTTTTTACCTGATTTGATATAAGTTATAACCGTTACGGTCCCTGAAACGAAAACGTAGAATCGGAAATAAAATTGACATTTGAAATGAGTTTAGAAATCGTTATTGACAAAGAACGGAGGACAAATTTAATTAAAAGTGGAGTGCAGTCGAAATCGTAAATATAAATGAACCGGGCATCAATATCAATAAATATAAATGAACCGGGCATCTATATAGAGATTTTATGGAAGGATATCAATGGTCAGGAGGAGAAATGTGAAAAATCGTCAGGGTGTAATGAAATTCTGGCATTTGAGGGGTCATTTTTTCTAAAACTACAAAATACCTCACTAGTAGCATGAGCTTCGATATTATTTTTCTTTTCCAAGGGTCTCCTGTAGATAACAGATCTCGTAAATAACTCCTATATACATAGAAGGCCTTCTAAAGGCACCCGTGTATGGAATGTTTTTCGAAGCTCTCCAATAGCTTGAAAGCCTTGTGAAATTGTTAAAAAAACATTGTGAAGGTCTCCGAGGATTTTTTAAAGGTATCCTTTAGATTGCAAACGTTCTGAACAAATAGCAGATTTTCTGAAGATATACCATAGATGTTACACATTCTGAAGGTCCCCTTTTGGCAGAGGCCCTTTGACACGACTCCTATGTAAATTCTCTTCTTCCGGTAATAAAAAAAATCATAGTCAGCATGGAAGACAATTGTTTATAAAGAAACCACAGTCCTCTTAGGTGCAATAAACATATTTCTATGGTAAAAAAAACAGTCGCATGGGATGGCACATTTTTGTATACAAAAAATAAAAACCTTTAGGTGGTTATTTTCCAACAGAACAAAAGATAAGGAAGGAAACATGGTGACAGAAACATGGTGCATAAAAAAGGAGACATTATGATATCTGTCAACTGTAGAGTAATAAGTATCCTTCCCATCGCATATAAAGTGCTATCCAGCGTACTATCCAGCCAATGGTAAATGCCATTTTGGACCATACCAATGTGGCTTCAGACCTGGCAAGTCCACCATTGACCAGATCTTCTGTCTACGCCAAATCCTGGAAAAACCCCACGAAAAACACATCGGCGCATTTCACCTATTCGTCGACTATAAAGCCGCATTCGACAGCCCTATCCGTTCAGAGGTGTTTAGTGTCATGTCTGCCTTTGGCATTCCTGCAAAATTAATTCGGCTATGCCGGATAACTTTAAAAGACGCAAGATCAGCAGTTAATGTCGGAAAGGACTTCTCGGAGCTCTTTAATACCGAACGAGGATTTAGACAAGGTGATAGTTTGTCGTGTGACCTTTTTAACATCCTGCTGGAAAAGGTCATACGAGAGGCAAAAGTGAACAGAAATTGCGCTTTGTATACGAAACAACACATATTACCCGCCTACGCCGATGACATCGACATAATGGGTCGAACATTGAGAGCGGTAACAGCCACCTTTGAACAAATTGAGAAGCAGTCTGCCAAAGTGGGTCTGGCCGTAAACGGCGAGAAGACCAAGCTAATGGTATCAACGCGCAAGACGTCCAGTAGTCTCGGACCAACTGTGGAACTTGAGAACTACAGCTTCGAGGTAGTTAAAGATTTTATATACCTTGGTACCGCCATAAATAAAACGAATGACATCAGTTTTGAAATTCGGAGAAGGATAGTGATGGCTAAACGATGCTACTATGGTCTGAGCAAACAACTCAAAAGCAATGCCACATCCCGCCAGACTAAACTCACACTCTACAAGACGCTGTACTATGTGCTGTTATATGGATCTGAAGCATGGGTACTTACGCATGCAGATGAGGCAGCTCTTGGCGTGTTTGAGAGAAAATTTCTCCGAAAGATCTATGGGCCGATCTGCGTTGACGGTGAATATCGCGATTTTTCTATAGAAAAAAGATCCCGTCCCAAGGGACTGTGATTTTTTCTATAGAAAAAAGATCCCGTACCAAGGAACTGTGATTTTTCCTATAGAAAAAAGATCCCGTACCAAGGACTGTGATTTTTCCTATAGAAAAAAACATTTCGTCCCAAGGAACTATGATTTTTTCCTACAGAAAAAAGATCCCTCCCCAAGGGACTGTGATTTTTTTCCTATAGAAAAAACATCCCTTCCCAAGGGACTGTGATTTTTTTCCTATAGAAAAAACATCCCGTCCCAAGGGACTGTGATTTTTTTCTTATAGAAAAAAACATCCCGTCCCAAGGGACTGTGATTTTTTCCTATAGAAAAAACATTCCGTCCCAAGGGACTGTGATTTTTTTTCGTATAGAAAAAACATCCCGTCCCAGGGGACTGTGATTTTTTTAATACCCATAATGCCCCTAATTTATCCCTATATTTCAATTTGAGAAGCTTATTTAGTATTTTTCCTGGAATAAATTATCTTAAAGGGCGCTACACAATTCATGTTATTACGAAATTCCATGGAAAATCATCGAAACTCATTGGAATTCGTGGTAGCTACACAACATTTATGATATCCCGACAATTACAAGCATCACATTGTGAGAATTACACACGAAGTAATCTGCATTTATAAAAGGAATTAAGGATATAAGGGAATATGATGATGAATAAAATATTGTTGCCATCGCCAATGGCAAGCAAGCAAGCGAATCAACTCCATCAGCATGGAGGTGATTTGAAGATATGTGTGGTGCGGAATAATTTTTTGAACGATGATTCCTGTGAACTGAAGTGTGTTACGGTTTCTTTTTTATTGCTTCCTTTGGAATTTTAGCAACTGGAAATTTTCATCTGTAGGTTATTAGAAAGTGGGGCGGGGGTCACGTGCCATGGCATATCATCAAAGCAATGAAAGTGACCTAAAGAAGACTGTCCTCAATAATCGTCCAAGATTATGCTGCGACAAAAAAAAAACATATTTGTTTACATACATAAATATAATTTTGTAATTATTTATAAATTGTTTACTTTCAATTTTTTTTTTTGCAAGCTATGCTTTGTCCTGTGAAGATATTTAGCAGCCTCCATTTTTAGAGGAATTTTCGAGAAGAAAAAAAAAACATTTTTTTGTATGGAAATTTTTGTTATTCAAAACAAATGTTCCATTATGCTTTATGTATTTTTTTTTTTTTGTATTCCTTAAGCCCTCACTTTATCTCTTTGTTATTTGTATCAATATGCAGCAGCAGCGATAGTAGAACAACGAAAACAGAAACAAATCAAAATTCAAAAAATGTCCTCACTGCTGTCGCTACAGTTATTGTCGTTGTTTTTCTTGGGTGGATAACATTTGCCGGGGAAAATAACCAAAACATGTCGCGTCGCATAATTTGACAGGGAAAACTTTTTTGAGAACAAAGGGCTTAAAATACAGCACCACCATACCTTTTAGAAAATGCTCTGAATATCTGTAAGAGACGCATTACAGCTTATGAAATATGAATATCCCACAAAACAAAAAAAAAACTCTTAAATAAATATATGGTTATCGTATCTGTTGGGTACATTTGTTTGTGACTTGTTTACAAATATATTTGAACAAATAACAAATATTCTAGTTTTGTTAGTTTTTTATATAAAAATGCACTTTACCATTCTACGGGATGTTTTTTAAAGAAAAAAATCAATGTCCGTTCGGATGAGATATTTTTTCTATGGAAAAGATCGTTTTCTTTTGAGACGTATTTTTTTTTAAAGATTTCCCTCTTGGTGGCATGATTACAAAAATCACAGTCCCTTGGGACGGGATTCCTTTTTCTATAGAAAAAAATCACAGTCCCTTGGGACGGGATCTTTTTTCTATAGACAAAAATCACAGTCCCTTGGGACGGGATCTTTTTTCTATAGACAAAAATCACAGTCCCTTGGGACGGGATTCCTTTTTCTATAGAAAAAAATCACAGTCCCTTGGGACGGGATTCCTTTTTCTATAGAAAAAAATCACAGTCCCTTGGGACGGGATTCCTTTTTCTATAGAAAAAAATCACAGTCCCTTGGGACGGGATTCCTTTTTCTATAGAAAAAAATCACAGTCCCTTGGGACGGGATTCCTTTTTCTATAGAAAAAAATCACAGTCCCTTGGGACGGGATTCCTTTTTCTATAGAAAAAAATCACAGTCCCTTGGGACGGGATTCCTTTTTCTATAGAAAAAAATCACAGTCCCTTGGGACGGGATTCCTTTTTCTATAGAAAAAAATCACAGTCCCTTGGGACGGGATTCCTTTTTCTATAGAAAAAAATCACAGTCCCTTGGGACGGGATTCCTTTTTCTATAGAAAAAAATCACAGTCCCTTGGGACGGGATTCCTTTTTCTATAGAAAAAAATCACAGTCCCTTGGGACGGGATTCCTTTTTCTATAGAAAAAAATCACAGTCCCTTGGGACGGGATTCCTTTTTCTATAGAAAAAAATCACAGTCCCTTGGGACGGGATTCCTTTTTCTATAGAAAAAAATCACAGTCCCTTGGGACGGGATTCCTTTTTCTATAGAAAAAAATCACAGTCCCTTGGGACGGGATTCCTTTTTCTATAGAAAAAAATCACAGTCCCTTGGGACGGGATTCCTTTTTCTATAGAAAAAAATCACAGTCCCTTGGGACGGGATTCCTTTTTCTATAGAAAAAAATCACAGTCCCTTGGGACGGGATTCCTTTTTCTATAGAAAAAAATCACAGTCCCTTGGGACGGAATTCCTTTTTCTATAGAAAAAATCACAGTCCCTTGGGACGGGATTCCTTTTTCTATAGAAAAAAATCACAGTCCCTTGGGACGGGATTCCTTTTTCTATAGAAAAAAATCACAGTCCCTTGGGACGGGATTCCTTTTTCTATAGAAAAAAATCACAGTCCCTTGGGACGGGATTCCTTTTTCTATAGAAAAAAATCACAGTCCCTTGGGACGGGATTCCTTTTTCTATAGAAAAAAATCACAGTCCCTTGGGACGGGATTCCTTTTTCTATAGAAAAAAATCACAGTCCCTTGGGACGGGATTCCTTTTTCTATAGAAAAAAATCACAGTCCTTGGGACGGGATTCCTTTTTCTATAGAAAAAAATCACAGTCCCTTGGGACGGGATTCCTTTTTCTATAGAAAAAAATCACAGTCCCTTGGGACGGGATTCCTTTTTCTATAGAAAAAAATCACAGTCCCTTGGGACGGGACTCCTGTTTCTATAGAAAAAAAATCACAGTCCCTTGGGACGGAATTTCTTTTTCTATAGAAAAAAAATCACAGTCCTTGGGACGGGATTCCTTTTTCTATAGAAAAAAATAACAGTACCTTGTGACGGGATTCCTTTTTCCATAGAAAAAAATCACAGTACCTGGCGACGGGATTCCTTTTTCTATAGAAAAAAATCAGAGTCCCTTGGGACGGGATTCCTTTTTCTATAGAAAAAAATCACAGTCCCTTGGAACGGGATTTTTTTTCGATAGAAATAATCACAGTTCCTTGGGACGGTATGCTTTTTCTATAGAAAAAAATCACAGTACCTTGGGACGGACCGATTTTCTATAGGGATACCCCTTGGAACGGGATTTTTTTCTGTCGAAAAATAACAATCCTTTGGGATGGGATCTTTTCTCTATAGAAAAAATCATTTTCCTTGGTGAGGGAAATTTTTTTTTTCTATAGGAAAAAATCACAGTCCCTTTGGACGGGATCTTTTTTCTGCAAGAAAAAATCACAGTCCCTTGGGACGGGAGGATATTTCAACAGTCCCTTGAGAGGGAATATTTTTTCTATAGAAAAAATTCACATTCCCTTGGGAACTGGAATCACAGTTCATTGGAAAGAGATACTTTTTTATAGAAAATCGCATTCCTTTAGGACACTTTTTCTATAAAAAAATACAGCCCCTTTGGGAGGGATATTCTTTTCCATAAATAAAAAGTCTATAGAAAAATATCACAGTCCCTTGAGAACGGCTATGTTTGCTATAGAAAAATTACAGACAATTTCATTTGGAACGTTTTTGAATAAAAACAGTCCCATGCGATGATAATATCCAGGACAAAACGGATCTGGTACATTGAAACGGCGTTATTTTCTATAGAAAAAATAGCAGTGACATTTTTCTATAGGAAACAATAGCAATCCAATGATAATTTTTAAAAAAATCTTATTTCTCCCATTATCTAGTCTTAAAAAATTCCCTCCGAAATTCGGTCATCTAAACATATTCCCTAGCATCAAATCGCCGGTAAAGACCATCCAGCTCGTCTGTGGAGACTTCCATTACTTAGTCTAGCTGGTCTATAGGCAGTTCAATCCTTTGATTTGGGTTGTCGATAAAGAATGATGACCATTCATTCTCTCGGTCATGGTTCAGCTCGTCTGAAAAGTCTCCCTTTAAGTAGGTAATGCACAAAAAGATATTCTGGCCTTCGTTTCATCTAAAAAGTTGCCCTTCAGCTCATCAATAGGGACTCCTTGGTTTTTGAAGCGTCGATTATGACTATCTGATATTCGGGTCATCGCAAATATTTCACTGATTTTGATCTTGCCTATAACTTATTATCATCACCCCCCTCTATGGAGAAGCTCTCGTCTAAAGTTCATATAAATCATTGAACGTCTATCATAGAGATAATATGTAAAGCCACTCTGGCCTTTACATCTTCTATAGAGCATCCCTGAACTTCAGCCTGTTACAGGGGACTGGGATTCTTGTCTCCAAGAGGACTTTATAAAAAAATGCCTTGCACTGTGATTTTTTAATTAAAGGAAGAAGAGAATTTACATATCAGTCGTTTCAAAGGGCATTTGCTTTCAGAATGCTAACCATCCATGGGATACCTTCAGAAGTTTTGCTATTTACACAATGCTTTCGATCTTAAGAATGCCTTTAAAAAATCCTCGGAGACCTTTACAATGTCTTTTATCAATTGCAGACCTTCGGAAAACATTGTTCCACAAGGGTTTTAATCAATTGGAGACCTTCGGAGAGCAATCCATACATAGATGACTTTAGAAGGCCTTCTATGCACATGGGAGTCATTTACGAGATCTTTTATCTACAGAAGACCCTTAGAAAAGAATGATAATATCGAAGTTCATGCTACTAGTGAGGTATTTTGTAGTTTTAGAAAAAATGCCCCCTCGAATGTCAGATTTTCTTTGCATACTGACGATTTCTTCACATTTCACCTCCAGGACTTTAATATCCTTCCATAAAATCTTTATATAGCTTTAAAATACCTCGATTAAAAGCCGACTTTCTTCATTACATTGATGGCATTGAGATTTCCGGCTCATTGATATTTGCCAGCAGGCATTTTAACGGAAATTTAAAAAAAAAAAAATCTCACACACACAACAACGAGAATCTTTCCCGAAGCGTTATCACAAGTAAATGAATGACATTACAATTAAGAGTGGATGTGTGCGTGTGTTGGACATTTTAATTTTTCTTCGCCAAAGGATTAAAAACGTATGTTTATAAAATATTGAATAGTGTGTAAGGCCGATGCCTTTTGCAATTTCCAAAAATATAATAATTAATATTCGGTTTAATTTAATAATTTCTTTTACATAAAATTATTGTAATTTGCATGACAAAAAAATGAAAACAAGTTAAAAAGGCGTTAGGTTCGGTCGGGACGAACTTTGGATGCCCTCCCACCATACCTATACCGAAAGTTACTTGAATTGAAAAATATAGAGGACATAACAAAAAGTATAGAGTGTGTATATATTTCATAAAATCTCAAAACACCAAAATGTTGACCGATTTTGACGACGCCTGGTAGGGTGGAAAAATCCCCAAAATCCTGCTATTTAGAGGGTGAGGCTATCGCCAAAATATCATTTTTTGAGGCTATCATCAAAAAACAAAAAAAAAAATATGTTTACATCCCTGGAAGCTATTCCTAAAACGGGTCCAATATTGATTACCTCCGGCAAGAATTACCAATTATTTGGAGTTATAATTATATGAGGTGCTATGTGTAGTTGAAGACCGATCAAAACACCTTCATTCACCCTAATTATTAAAAACACGGAAAATGGGTAGGTTTCTTTGTATGGGGCTAGGCTCAAGAACCCCAAAATACCGAAAATTGGAGGGTACCCTTATATGGGGGCCACCCAAAAAATTGCCGAAAATTACCCCCAAATTCCCCCATTACAAGGGAGATATTAAAAAAGTGAATCTACAAGTATTATTTTTAGTGGAGACATTCGTTACCCAATAAGAACTCTATGTACCAAATTTCAGCGAATTCTATTGAAAAATCCGCTCAATAACCCCAAAATATCGAAAATTGGGATGTACCCTTATGGAGGCTACCCGAAAAAATTGACTTATATTTATAATTTTTAGTGGAAATATGTGTTACCCAATGAGAACCCATTGTACCAAATTTCAGCGATTTCGATTGAAAAACCAGCTCAAGAACCCCAAAATACCGAAAATTGGGGTGTAGCCTTATATGAGGGCTACCCAATAAAATTGACCTATATTTATAATTTTTGGTGGAGAGATTTGCTACTCAATAAGAACCCAAAGTACTAAATTTAAGCGAATTCGATTGAAAAAAGCGCTCAAGAACCCCAAAATACCGAAAAGTGTTGGGTACCCTTATATGGGGGCTACCCGAAAAAAATTGACCTATATTTATAATTTTTAGTGGAAATATTTGATACCCAATGAGAACCTATTGACCAAATTTCAGCGAATTCAGCTAAAAATGCGCCCAAGAACCCCAAAATACTGAATATTGGGAGATACCCTTATATGGGGGCCATCCGAAAAAAAAGTGGGCCGAAAAAAAAGTGGGCCGATATTTATAATTTTTATTGCGGACATTTGGTACACAATAAGAAACCATTGTACCAAATTTTAGCGAATTCAAAATACCGAACATTGGAAGGTACCCTTATATGGGGGCCACCCGAAAAAGTGGACTTATATTTATAATTTTTTGTGGAGAGATTTGCTACACAATAAGAAACCATTGTGTCAAATTTCATCGAATTTGGTTGAACATCTCGCACAAGAACCCGAAAATACCGAAAATTGGGGTGCACCTTATATGGCGGCTACCCGAAAAAATGACCTATATCTATAATTTTTAATGGAAATATTTGTTACCCAAATGAGAAACCAGTGTACCAAATTTTAGCGAATTCGGTTGAAAAACGCTCTCAAGAACCTCAAAATACCGAAAATTGGAAGGTACCCTTATATGGGGGCTACCCGAAAATGTGGACCTATATTTATAATTTTTTGTGGAGAGATTTGCTACACAATAAGAAACCATTGTGTCAAATTTTAGCGAATTTGGTTGAAAACGCGCTCAAGAACTGCAAAATATCGAAAATTGGGTGGGTGCCCTTATATGGAGACTATCAAACAAAGTGGACCTATATTTATAATTTGAAGTGGAGAAATTTGGTATCCAATAAGAACCCAATGTACCAAATTTCAGCGAATTCTATGGCAAAACGCGTTCAAGAACCCCAAAATACCGAAAATTGGGGAGTACCCTTATATAGGGGTTATCAGAAAAAGTGGGCCGATATTTATAATTTTTATTGCGGACATTTGATACCCAATAAGAAACCATTGTACCAAATTTCAGCGAATTCGATTGATAAACGGACTCAAGAACCCCAAGATACCGAAAAATGGAGGGTACCCTTATATGGGGGCTATCAAAAAAAAGTGGAACGAAATTTCTAATTTTTAGTGGAGAGATTTGGTACACAATAAGAAACCATTGTGTCAAATTTCAGAGAATTTGGTTAAAAACGCGCTCAAGAACTCCAAAATACCGAAAATTGGAGGAGCTATGCCTAAACATGGGCCGATATAGCTAATTTTCGAAATGTAACTGCCTGCAGACTCTATGCTAAATTTTGGCGATCTATCTCACTTCGTTTAGAGGCTAGATTGATTATAACAGACAGACGGACATGGCTATATCGTCATCGAATTTTATGCCGAACACGAATATATATACTTTATAGTGCCGGAGATGATTATTTCGATTAGTTGCAAACAGAGAAACCAACTTAAGATATCATCCATACTATGGTGGAGGATATACAAATAAAAGTTATTTTCTGCATCATACCCCACAGGCGGGGATGGACAGAAGCCAAGAAAAAAAATATGAAGTCGCCACCATTTGAGCTTTTGTTGCACTGGACTTGACATAATTCTAATGAAATGCAATTAATTTTCTTCCTCGTCATTACCATAATCTGAGGATAATGAATGGGAAGGTATAGTTTGTTGTATTTTTTTTTCTTCATTTGCCACATAATTTCAATGGGATTTTAAACGAGATATCATGGCATTTAAGGTAGTCATATTGAAGAAATGAAATGTGAACATTCCCGGAATAATAATAAAATTACTGTGATATATCCGATATTTATAATTTTTATTGCGGACATTTGATACCCAATAAGAAACCATTGTACCAAATTTCAGCGAATTCGATTGATAAACGGACTCAAGAACCCCAAGATACCGAAAAATGGAGGGTACCCTTATATGGGGGCTATCAAACAAAGTGGACCGAAATTTCTAATTTTTAGTGGAGAGATTTGGTACACAATAAGAAACCATTGTGTCAAATTTCAGAGAATTTGGTTAAAAACGCGCTCAAGAACCCCAAAATACCGAAAATTGGAGGAGCTATGCCTAAACGTGGGCCGATATAGCTAATTTTCGAAATATAACTGCCTGCAGACTCTATGCTAAATTTTGGCGATCTATCTCACTTCGTTTAGAGGCTAGATTGATTATAACAGACAGACGGACATGGCTATATCGTCATCGAATTTTATGCCGAACACGAATATATATACTTTATAGTGCCGGAGATGATTATTTCGATTAGTTGCAAACAGAGAAACCAACTTAAGATATCATCCATACTATGGTGGAGGATATACAAATAAAAGTTATTTTCTGCATCATACCCCACAGGCGGGGATGGACAGAAGCCAAGAAAAAAAATATGAAGTCGCCACCATTTGAGCTTTTGTTGCACTGGACTTGACATAATTCTAATGAAATGCAATTAATTTTCTTCCTCGTCATTACCATAATCTGAGGATAATGAAATGTGATAATGAATGGGAAGGTATAGTTTGTTGTATTATTTTTTTTCTTAATTTGCCACATAATTTCAATGGGATTTTAAACGAGATATCATGGCATTTAAGGTAGTCATATTGAAGAAATGAAATGTGAACATTCCCGGAATAATAATAAATTTACTGTGATCTGGCAAAAGACCAAACATGGCAACTATCACCCACAAAGGGTGAAAATTGTGTATATATCATATACCCCACAAAACACAGGATTAGTGTATATTACATACGACATGGCACTGGCTGAGGGTAACACCGACTGACACTTTTTTAATCGCTTTTATTTATCGAACCCCCTGTTAAATTTGATGTAAAAATCAGCTGTGGTGTCTGTCGCTTTTGCGTTATTCGAATATTAATTTTTTATACCCTCCACCATAGTATGGAGGGTATATTAGTTTTGTTGTTCCGTTTGTAGCGCATCGAAATAATCATTTCCGACCCTATAAAGTATATATATTCTTGATCAGCGTAAAATTCTATGACGATCTAAGAATGTCCGTATGTCTGTTGTAATCACTCTAGCGTCTAAACGAATTGATAAAGAGCGCAAAATTTTGCATAGAGTCGTCTTTTGTCTGCAGGCAGGTCAAGGCCAAGGCAGTTCAAGTTCGAAGATGGGCTATATCGGTCCACGTTTAGACATAGCTCCAATATAAGGGTACCCTCAAATTTTCAGTATTTTGGGGTTCTTGAGCGCGTTTTCAACCAAATTCGCTGAAATTTGGTAAAATGGGTTATTTTTGGATACCAAATTTATCCACTAAAAATTATAAATATAGGTCCACTTTTTCTGGTAGCCCTCATATAACGGTACCTCCCAATTTTCAGTTTTTGGGGGATTTTGACCCGATTTTTTCACCGAATCTCTCCACAAAAAATTATAAATATAGGTCAATTTTTTCGAGTAGCCCTCATATAAGGGTACCCCCAATTTTCGGTATTTTGAAGTTCTTGAGCACGGTTTTTAACCGAATTCGCTGTAATTTGGTATTTTGTAGTCGTATATGGTAACAAATCTCCCTACCAAAAATTATTCATATTCCCGCCCTTTTAGGGCTAGTCCCCTTATAACCCCCTTTTTATTTTAAAATAGTTAGCTGATGATTTCCGTGTGTTGGGGTTATCCCGTATAGCTGTATTCCACCATAGTGGGGGGGTTATTCGGTAGACGAAATTTTCAGTTCATACTCATAATTGACATAATTCTAATGAAATGCAATTAATTTTCTTTCTCGTCATTACCATAATCTGAGGATAATGAAATGTGATAATGAATGGTAAGGTATAGTTTGTTGTATTTTTTTTCTTCGTTGCCACATAATTTCAATGGGATTTTAAACGAGATATCATCACGGCATTAAAGGTAGTTATATTGAAGAAATGAAATGCGAACATTACATTCCCAGAATAAGAATAAATTTACTGTGTTCTGGCAAAAGACCAAACATGGCAACTATCACCCACAAAGGGTTAAAATTGTGTATCTATCATCTACTCCACAAAAGTCAGGATTAGTGTATATTACATACGACATGGCACTGGCTGATGGAAACACCGACTGACACTTTTTTAATCGCTTTTATTTATCGAACCCCCTGTTAAATTTGATGTAAAAATCAGCCCTCATATAAGGGTACCCCCAATTTTCGGTATTTTGAAGTTCTTGAGCACGGTTTTTAACCGAATTCGCTGTAATTTGGTATTTTGTAGTCGTATATGGTAACAAATCTCCCTACCAAAAATTATTCATATTCCCGCCCTTTTAGGGCTAGTCCCCTTATAACCACCTTTTTATTTTAAAATAGTTAGCTGATGATTTCCGTGTGTTGGGGTTATCCCGTATAGCTGTATTCCACCATAGTGGGGGGTTATTCGGTAGACGAAATTTTCAGTTCATACCCCACATAGTATGGAATTCTAAAACGATTTAGTCGATTTAGCCATATGTTGTAATCATTTTTCTCTCGGAGGATATCAACATAAAAACCAGTAAGGAAAGTAGTAAAGTCGGAAGGGGCCGACTATATGATACCCTTCACCACTATGGGTATATTAAACAGGACTATTAACATGAAATTGGATGAAATAAAATATGTGATATTTATCTAAATGTGAATCTACCTAGATCTATCCATAAAGTATGTACATCGACCATTTACATTAAATCGGGCGAAACTATATATGGATGCTATATCTAAATCTGGACCGATTTTCACGAAACTTGGCAGACATCATTCTAGACCTAATTGATTAGGCTGTACCAAATTTCGTGCAAATCGAAAGATATATAGGGACCGTTTACATTAAATCGGTTAAATATATATGTGGGATATATATCTAAATCTGACCGATTTTTCCCAATTTCAATAGGGTTCGTCCTTGGGCCGCATAAGTGACCTATGCCAAATTTCATCCAAATCGGATTATAAATGCGACCTGTACTTTGTTTACAATTTAACACCAACAGACGGACAGACGGACGGACGGACATGCATAAATCGACTCAGAAAGTGATTCTATGCATATTCTCAAAAGGAACTATGGGTCTATCTCGTTTCCTTTTGCCTGTTACAAACATATGCACAAAGATATAATACCCTGTGCCACAGTGTGGTGAAGGGTATAAAAACTAAAACGTGAGGTTTGAGAATGAACTGTATCGACTCACATTTAGGATCAGGTCATATATAAAACATCCTACCTGTTTAATATTTAGCGTGATGGACGGTATTGGAATTCAAAACTAAAATATTAGCTTGGAACTTGAGTTACATCGGCCCTTAATTAGGCCTAACCCCTTATATAATGAAAACACTAAGTAGTTGCTGATTCCTACACAATGTTGTCAATATTGGTCCCGTTAATAATATATGTCAACATTTTAGGATTTTGAGATTTTAGGAAAACCCCCATTGAAATTGCTGAATTTTCTATGAATTCTGATTTGTTGCGCGTTTTGAGTTTGGTTCTAAAACTCTCTTATAATCATTTCACCTGCGGAGGATAGCGAGATAAAAAAATTAGATCGTAATGTTCGATAATGAACTATATCCGCATTTAGACCTAGCCCCTGTGTGGAGGTTCCAGAGGGAGTGGACCGATATTAACCATCTTCGAATTTGAACTAAGTTTGGAAGAAATAATAAGATGGGCAAAGTTAGGATAAAATCTAAATTTTCGCAAACGAATTTGGTCCAAAGAAACATGGGGTCTAGAACCAATATTTCGATGAGGCACATTTCCACCGTGTTAAAGGGTATACACCCTCATTAGCCATTAGGCTGAGGGTATAATTATCCATTAAAAATTTCTGAAATTTGTATTATGGTTAACATTATGGTTTACATAATCCGTTTTTAGAAATGTCGGTATAGGTCCACTTTTTGGTAGGTTCCCTATATTTTCATTTCGAGTACCTGTCAGTATATCTATGGTGGAGGGTATCCAAAGTTCAGCCCGGCCGAACTTAACGCTTTTTCACTTGTTATTATTATTATATATATTTTTTTTTTTAATAGAAATTCTCACATTTTCCGGCAACTAATTTCGATGTAGCAAAAACCCAATTATCAACAAAAACAACAACAGTACAAAAAAACTAAACACATTTAATTTATTTATAATGGAAATTAACACCTTCAAACATGTCGGCAATAACGCTGTTGTTGCTGTTGTCACCGAACATGATTATTACAAACTAAAGCGTTAAAAATTGCTTTGGACGTGTGTGTGTGTGTGAATGTGTGATTAATTGGAAAACAAATATTTAATTAATAACGCAAATGTTAAAATAAAATGTGGTAAAAAACAAAACCGCACACACACATCCAAATACGACGACTAAGTAAAAAGTAAACTTGATGTTTGATGTCCGATGATGTTTGGCACTGATGATGTCCCTTACAACATTATGCGACAAAATGGAACCCATGGTATTAGAAAGTTCTCTTACTTATACAAGGGCTACTATATACATTTTTGACCCAATCCGGCATGACTTATAAAATTTGTTCTTTGGTTAATACGAATACCAAAAATTGGGTTTGAACACTTCACAAGTCATACGGGAGTTGACCCATCAATTCCATATTTTGGCCTGTAAAAGACACTGGTTTGACCCAGGCTATGAGAGCATTGTCGCATTCCTTTCTTCGTTTTCGAGTTTAGGTTGAAAAGAAAGGCGTTTTACACCACCACTTGTTCAATAATAGAACATACACTTAGGCCTGTAAGTTAGAAAAAACGTCACCTTTATATTTGGCTACCCTACACTTCTGGGAATTCTGTTTTGTTAGTGAAGTCCTTCAGATTTTTTCGTTCACACCCCCTTAGATGGCATTTCCTAAGACTTGGGTGCAGAAGCTTGAAAAGGCTGGACAGTGACTCAGGAAAAGTTCCAGCTCCGCGACAAATCTGAAGGGAATTGTGGCGTTCAGGGATAATGAAATAGAGCGGTCTGATTATGCAGACGATCATGGGAAGGTGGTTTGAGCCAAGCGAAGTGACGATCTGTCAACTGACGTCATTTATCAGACCTGGTGACACAATGGTTATGTCTGACGAACTGTGACACACTTCCCTTGGTGGGGGCATCGTCATTTACCGCGCAAAACGTTGAGCTATCAATTTGTTCTGTCAGCACTGTTCCCCATCTGGTCATAACCTAGGACGGAATACCACAACTCATGGTGAGCATTATAATCCCCTAGTACCTGACTTTTGTTTCATTCCAATCGGATACAAATGTTAGGCAAATACCGCGGTTTACAGTTTATTAATCGGCGGTATCTACTCGTTAAGCACCTTTACCTCGGTAGTACCACATTTAGATGCTACCCCTGTACATTCCACGTATGTATCACTAGAGTCATGTTCTGGCGATATAGGCCTGTATTGAACAGAGTGGTGCATAAAGAAAGCTAGGACCCCGCCTCCACCACTTCTGGTGCAATCCTTCCTCAGAACGTTGTAAATATCACAACGCTGTAGGCTACAATTTTCATTGAGCTTGGTGTCCTGCACCACCGCGACCAAGATAGAACGTTGCAATTAAATTGCAGAAACGATGCACTATCAGGTACTATCAGCAACGTGCGGTGTTAAATGCAGAATATTGGGTTGCTGTTGAGGAGATTGCGATGGAGTTCCGTACTCCGACGAAAAAGATGACGTCGTGGACGAATACTTGCTGCGAATTGCGCTGTAGCACACGATGCAACGTAGTCCCTTTCGCTGTAGTCTTGAAACCGGGTCAACCCGGAAGAATTCCTGAAGTGCGGTAGTACTACATTTAACTGCTATCCCTGTACATTCCACGTATGGATCACTAGAGTCAAGTTCTGGCGAGATAGGCCTATATTGAAAAGAGTGGTGCATAAAGAATGGTAGGACCCCACCTCCACCACTTCTGGTGCAATCCTTCCTCAGAACGTTGTAAATATCACAGCTTGGTGTCCTGCACCACCGCGGCCAAGATAGACCGTTGCAATTAAATTGCAGAAACGATGCACTATCAGCAACGACTTTAGGCAATTGTCAGGCAGACATGAGATGTTTTGCTGAAGAAACAAGGGGACCACTTACATCGAAATACTTCTTCCAGTGGTTTGATTTGACCCATGATGGACCCTTCCTGTTTTTGTGTTTAAAGTTTGATTATTGGCCAAAAACTCATAAATTCATAACACAATTCGACAAAATGGAGCTGATGGTCTAAGGTTAGGCAAACTGGCGACAGATTACGTTTTGAGTTTTTCTTGTTTAAGGCAAAAGGCTTTCCCATTGTCCTCTATATACAGCAAACACCTATAAAGCAGAGGACATTTCAAAGATCTTTTAAAGACCGAAGAATTTTTACAAACCTTCTTTAGACAGGACTGAAAACGATTTCAAGATCTTCTACATAGAGGAAGATATTTCTATGGATTAAGGCCAAATCTTGGTAAAGACCCAAGAAAAACGCATTGACAAATTCCACATATTCGCATTCGACAAAAAGAGGGACGATGATTTGATCTTTCCGTCGAATTCGTGGCCTTCCCCTTGTGCATGAACCATCAGTTGGCTCGCTTTTATATGCCTTTTGAGCTGGGCCATCCTTATCCATACTCACAACCCAACGTAGTCGCTGCAGCTCGATACGTCTGACTGTGTCGATGTCAACTCATTCGACGGCAATATTGACCTTTCAAGCAGATAGGCTCATAGATCTTTCGGATAATTATTCTTTAAAAAATACTCCAAGAGCTGTCTCAGGTTCCAATCATTGGGCATGCATTCCTCTAGCCAAATTGTACTAATCAGTTGGTGCATTCTCCTTATCAGCGTCTGACCACCGGTCTTGAAAAGTTCGACACCTGCTCCACCTATTGGACATAGAAGATATCCTGATCTTCTATGTAGAGAGGACTTCTATTGCTGTCCTTTTATAAAGGATATCAAGGATATGAAGAATATCATAAAAGTTTCCATCTATATCAGACCTTTTGAAGGTTTTCGAGATATAAATCAAGCTGGAGACTTTTTTATATATTTAGAAGCTATTTTATCATAGGAGACATACATGCGCTTTAAACATAATGTTATCTATCGAATTCAGAACTTTGGTGGTACCTAAAAATTATCTAATTTTTAATTATCAAAAAAATACTATGCTATTTTCCAATTCACATTTTATATGTTTCACCCAACCGAATTTGCGATATATCTCAAATAATTGCATTAGTTTGTAGAATAAAACTGAAACCCCATTCAAAATGTTTGCATGTATTCACAAAACACAAAAAAGGAACACCAACAACAAAAGCAATAACAAAACTTTTTCATACTTCTATTCTTAAGAGGATAATGATAATATTTGCTGAAAACCAAAAATTAGATTGAAAATAATAAATCATTATTTGTGTGAGAGTGTGTGTGTTTATATGTATATGAGTGTATGTGTATGCATTTGGCTATGACCATGAATGAAGAAAGTTCATCTTTCAAGGACGTCAATGCATTAGCCCAATATGTTATCATCATCAACATTAAGAGGATTTATAATGGTTTCAAGAAAACCAACAACAGAACCAACAATATCTGATTTAAGTATGATACATGGCGAATGGATTTGTTCGAAAACAAATATCCATTATTTTCGATTTAAATAAAAAGTTCCAAATCGATATTTTGTTAATGTGTAGGTTTGTATATAGAAAATGTATCTCAAAAAAATTAATATTTGTCATATAGACATTAATAGGAATATAATATCTCTTCAGAAGACCAGTGAAAGGTATTCAATATGGAGCAATTGAGTAAGGGGAATTTTTAGAAGTCGCGAGAATTCGGGAATGTTTGTTTTCATTCGTGAGAGAATGTCAGAAGGAATTTTAACCACCAAACGAAACGAACGATCTTTGTAGTGTGCTCTCACTCGTTTGTTATGTGTGTGCGAACATTCTTTGGCGAATGCTCGTTTGGTAAATAATTTATCGCCATAAATTCATTCGTAAAATGAGCACAAAACGAAAAGAATGTATTCTAATTCATTCGCGGGCGTATTTTTGCGCACCCTCGTATATTCATAGAGAGGACAATCAACAATCTTTTATCTTGACAAGATCTTCGGAAGGCCTGCTATCTAGGATCTTCCCTTTGTAGAAACCCAGAAATCGATTCGCCTATAGGCCTATGGAAATCATTTTATAAATAGATGCCTCATAAGGTAGTTAATTTATGAAAAGTTCATCGATAGGCCTTCCAAAGTTCTTCTACAATTATTGCAGCAACTACTACCACAGAAGACCTGGCGAAGGTTTATTCATACAGAAACCAATCAATGGTCTTCTATCTAGATCCTTGGAAGACTTTTTATCTACGTAGAAAGTATTGTCGAGGATCTTCACTTCATAGAAGCCCAATATGAACTGTTTCCACAGAAGATCTGGGGAAGGTATATTTATAGAAAAATCAATCAACCTTGTATCTACTTAGAGAGTGTTGTCGAGGAGTTTCCCTTTGTAGAAGATCTATTTAATGTCTTTTCACTACAGAATAGCTGTGAAAGGTCTAGGCCGCTTATAGAAGACCTGTGGAAAGCATGTTATAAATAGATTCCTCGTAGGATTTTCCGTAATACAAAGTTTTTAAGACCACCTGTGGAAAGTTTATCGATAGGTATTCTAAAGTTCTTCCAAAATAATAGTAGGTCTTATTCTGCCTATAGGAGGACTGCTTCCAGGGAAAGGTATATTTAAAGAAAAGCAAATGAACGATCTTCTATCTAGACACGATCTTAGAAAGTATTGTCTAGGATCAACCCTATGTAATATCTATGCACCATGGAATACCCGTGAAGGTCTAGGCAGAAATCCTTTCGCCTAATGAAGACCTGTGGGAAAAATTTTATAAAAATATAAAATGTATTGTAGGCGTTTTTCCATAATAAAGAGGTCTCAAGACCTGCTGTGAAAGGTATCTTGTCTTCAGAAGTTATGTGCAAAAGGCAGCATTCTATAGAATACCCGAAGAAAAATGTCTGAAAATGGTCCTATCGATAAACTGTAGAAAGTTTGCCATTTATGGAAACTTCAACGATGGCCTGTGGTTTTAATAATTTCCATCGGGTTTGAAAGGTCCTCAACCGATTTAACGGTTTTCTATCCAAAGAAGATTTGTGTAAATTCTATGAAAGTATATCTACCTAAAGATGTTTTCTATAGACACCATGTTTTTCCCGTAATACAGATGTATTGTGACCTACTGCGGAATGAATTTTGTCTACAGATGTCATATCAATCTATTGGCTACCTATGGAAAATCTTCGGTCTATAGTAGACACACGGAACAGATGAAGATCTGCAGAAGGTATATCTCCATAAAAATTATTCCATTCCATTGAAGGCCTACAAAAATCGTTTTTCCAAAAAAGTCCTGTGAAAGACATTTTTTATAGTTCTACATAGATGACCTGTGAAGAAAATCCGAAGAAAATCTTGTGCAGTCAATAAATTACGGAGGTTAGAAAACAATATCTGAGGAAGGTTTTAATTGCATTATATCTGTAGAATGTTGTCCGTGTCCGAAGTTTGCTGTCTATAGAAGACCTATTAAAAGTCATCTAGCAATAAAACAAGGCTACTGAAAGGTCTTCTATCAATTGCATTCTTGTCTTCTATAGAAGGTCAGTGGAAGTACCTATTCTTTAGAATTTGTTTCGGTTTATAGAAGTCTTTAGAAAATCTTATTTTTCTATACAAAAAAGACTGCTGGAAGATCGTATATTTATGGTAGTTTGGAAAGATTTATTTCAGAAGGACCTCTATCTATCTATTCTGTTTATAGATGCTCTTGACGAAGCCTCCTTCCCAAAAAAAACGCATCGCAGCTGTGCTGTGGAAAAGGTCGTTTGTCTTGTATATAGAGAACTTGTGGAAGATTTATTGCATATAGAAGAAATATCGAAGATCTAAAACTCATATAAAACATGTGGAAGTTCTATGAAAAATCGAAAATATTTAGAAGACCTGAGGAAGTCCAATTTTCTGTAAAATGATTGTGAAAATGTTTCATATATTGAATACTTTGATATGGAATAGAACATTTTTTAATGCATCACTCGAAGCCTGGAATTGTTAACGTTTTTTTTTGGGAATCCTTTGAGACGTGCATTTTTTAAAGAATATATTTTTAGGCATCCTTTGAGGCGTGGATTTTTTAAAAAATATATTTTTATACATCCTTTGAGGCGTGGATTTTTTAAAGAATATATTTTTAGGCATCCTTTGAGGCGTGGATTTTTTTAAAGAATATTTTTTTAGGATCCTTTGAGGTGTGGATTTTTTAAAGAATATTTTTTCAGGCGTGGATTTTTTAAAGAATATTTTTTTAGGCATCCTTTGAGGCGTGGATTTTTTTAAAGAATATTTTTTAGGCATCCTTTGAGGTGTGGATTTTTTAAAGAATATTTTTTCAGGCGTGGATTTTTTAAAGAATATTTTTTCAGGCGTGGATGTTTTAAAGAATATTTTTTTCAGGCGTGGATTTTTTAAATAATATTTTTTCAGGCGTGGATTTTTTAAAGAATATTTTTTTAGGCATCCTTTGAGGCGTGGATTTTTTTAAAGAATATTTTTTTAGGCATCCTTTGAGGTGTAGATTTTTTAAAGAATATTTTTTCAGGCGTGGATTTTTTAAAGAATATTTTTTTCAGGCGTGGATTTTTTAAAGAATATTTTTTCAGGCGTGGATTTTTAAAGAATATTTTTTCAGGCGTGGATTTTTAAAGAATATTTTTTCAGGCGTGGATTTTTAAAGAATATTTTTTCAGGCGTGGATTTTTAAAGAATATTTTTTCAGGCGTGGATTTTTAAAGAATATTTTTTCAGGCATGGATTCTTTAAAGAATATTTTTTCAGGCGTGGATTTTTTAAATAATATTATTCAGGCGTGGATTTTTTAAATAATATTTTTCAGGCGTGGATTTTTTAAAGAATATTTTTTTGGCATCCTTTGAGGCGTGAATTTTTTTTAAGAATATTTTTTTATGCATCCTTTGAGGCGTGGATTTTTTTAAGAATATTTTTTCAGGCATCCTTTGAGGCGTGTATTTTTTAAAGAATATTTTTTTAGGCATAATTTGAGGCGTGGATTTTTTTAAGAATATTTTTTCAGGCATCCTTTGAGGCGTGTATTTTTTAAAGAATATTTTTTTAGGCATAATTTGAGGCGTGGATTTTTTTAAGAATATTTTTTCAGGCATCCTTTGAGGCGTGGAGCAATCAGTTTTTTATTGACAAATACCAAAAATCCGCACTTACCTCTTTTTTAAACAAATTTCAATCTGCAATGAAACAAAAATACCCAACAATTAATATTAAATTAATCAAAAAAATGGCAATTAATAAATTTACTGCACATTTACTAAAAATACAAAAACACGATTTTACATTTAACAAAAAATGCCACAAAACTTGTTTACATGCTTAGTTTTATTTTTGTTTTATTCTCCGACTCGGAATGCCAGTCAATATCAATCATCAAGAGCTAAAGCTGATTGGATGAATGTTCACAGAATATCTGACTGATGAAATGCTAATTATAAATGGATTGACATATTTCTTAATGGCATTCCATTAGAAAACGACGACGATGATGACGTCGATGACAAGTTGCAAAAGCATAGTGATGTCAATCAATCAAAAGTAAAAATAAATAAGAAAAAAGGATGGGAACATTTTTGAATCCAGCATGGAAGGAATTTTGAGATGGTAGTCAAGGAAAGTAGGAGATGAGATGCAGAGCATCTCATTGGGGAGAACCAAATTTCGAAGACTTGAAAAGTCCAGTCCATATAATCATATAGACATAGAGACGACCGTTGAAGTCATTCAGTCGCATTACCATTTTAAGACACTTAGCAAAGACAGGATTTTATGTCCTACTGAAACACATCACGTACCACGTTCATTTAGTATTCTCCCCATATAAATACCTCTTTGGCTCCTTGACCTTCTTAAGAACACAAAATATATCTTAATGAGAATAACTGAAAAAATAAGAAACTTTCTGGAAAATGTCAAACACTTTTCCTAGCTCACACTCTCTCCATAACATTAAAGAGGGGTTTTTCTCGAAAAGTCTCTGCTATTATTAGTTAAACTAAGAACCCGAAACAACAACGACCAAAAAACAACAGCAGCAGCTTAATTAGCAAAATACGTAACAAAAACAAACAATTTTCAACAATCCTTGGCATAGCACAATTAAGCCGACAACAACAACAAAAAACGTCGACAACGTCATTAACAAAGAAAAAACATTATTATGAACAGCATAAGAAAATGAGCTACAACAACAGCAGTAACAACAACAATGCTTCAATATGCCATATTAATGCCATTTAGCTGTTGTATTTGTTTTTACGACAGCTCCAGCAACAACAAAAACAATATCAGCAACAACAACATTAACAAGCAGGAAAATCTCATCCTTACAAACAGTAAAAGAAAACAGCACTCGTTCTTCCGATGCCATTATACACAAGCTTTTCATTTTTAGGATGCAACAGCAGCATCAGTGTTGTTGTTATTTTTATTGTGTGTATTATTTTGCCTGGGCTCCGCCATGCTACGTTTTTGTAGTCAATTATCATTATCGCCATTTTTGTGTTATGCTAAAAGCTTTAACGGTTTTAAAACAGGAGGGAATTTTTAAAATATGAACAAGGAGAGAAATGGCCATAACGTCAGAGGTTAAGTGCGAACTAGGATATTATTTCATTACATCATACCATTATTGCTATGACTTCCATACATTAAACAAGTCGCAGAGCCATCAGGAGATCTTCCATAAATGAAATACCCTCAAAGAGGTGTTCAATAAATGAAAGATCCTTAAAGAGGTCTTCCATAAAATTCTTACTTCGCTGGCTTGCGACAGAAAAGTTGTTCCATAAACCACACTTAAACCAGTAAGGAAAGTAGTAAAGTCGGACTGGGCCGACTATATAATACCCTTCACCACTTTGGGTATATTCTACATGTATCTCCTAACAGACTCCGCCGTTTCGAAAGAACATTGGCATGAAATTGAACGAACTTGAATATAAGATCTTTATACCTTTCTGGATCCTATGCTAAATTTCATTTCATTGAAGCGATTTTTAAGGACGAAATATATATGAGAGCTATATATAAATCTGGAACGATTTTCACGAAGCTTATCGCACATCATTCTACGTAATGCCAAATTTCATACAAATCAAAAGATATATATGCATTTCGGTGCAACATTTACATAAAATCGGATGAAAATATAAATGGGAGCTATATCTAAACCTGAACCGATTTTCACGAAACTATGCACATATCATTCTATGCCAAATTATAGGGACATTGGTGCACTATTTACCTAAAATCCGAAGTAAATATATTTGGGAGCTATATCTAACTCTGAACCAATATTCACGAAATTTAATACACACCATTCGGAAGAAACTATATTAGGGAACTATATCCAAATCTGAAGCGATTTTCGCGATTTAACACACATCGTTCTAGACTTAATTCAGTACTTTATGCCAAATTTCGTGCAAATCGAAGGATATATAGGGACTTTGGTGCACTATTTACCTCAAATCGGACGAAACTATATATGGGAGCGAAACTCGCGAAACTCGGCACACTTCATTCTAGGCTCAATTCAGTGCGCTATGCCAAATTTGCTACAAATCGAACGATATATAGGGACATTGGTGCACCATTAACATAAAATCGGATATATATGGGAGCTATAACTAAATCTGAACCGATTTTTTCCCAATTTCATTAGAGTTCGTCCTTGGGCCAAATAAATGAGCTGTTCCAAATTTCATCCAATTCGGATCATAAATGCGACCTGCACTTTGTTTACAATTTAACATGGACGGACGTACAGATGGAAGGACATGCATAAATCGACTTAAAACGTGATTCTATGCATCTTCTCAAAAGGAACCATGTGCCTATCTCGTTTCCTTTTGCCTGTTACAAACATATGCACAAAGCCATAATACCCTGTAATACAGTGTGGTGAAGAGTATAAAAAGATTTCACAGCGCTTCGGTCTTTTGAGCACTCATCCAATTTGAAAAACCATGTTCCGCTTGATCTATCCATGTAATTCTTAGCCTTCCCCTTCTGCGCGAACCATCACTTGGTTCGCTTTTATATGTCTATTGAGTGGGGGAATCCTCATGCATTCTCTCGACGTGACCTAGTCAACGTAATAGCTGCAGCTCGCTACATTTGACTATGTCCATATCCGAGAATAGATGGTGTAGCTCATGGTTCATACGACGGCGATATTCACCATCAACGCAGATCGGCCCATAGATGTTTCGGAGAAAATTTCTCTCAAACACCCTAAGAGCTGCCTCATTTGCTTACGCAAGTACCCATGCCTCAGATCCATATAACAGCACGGTAATATTAGCGTCTTGTAGAGTGTGAGTTTGGTCTGGCGAGATCGCCTTATTTCTAAACTGCTTACTTAGACCATAGATAGAAGGATAGTGTTCGAATTTCAAAACTGATGTGATTAGTTTTATTTATGGTATATAAAATCTTTGACTACCTCGAAGCTGTAGTTCTCAAGTTCCACAGTTGGTCCGACTGTACTGGACGTCTTGCGCGTTGATACCATCAGTATTAAAGGGCTGCCGAACGCAGACATGGCTTTAAACACCTCTGAACGAACTTTTACAGGCACAAAGTCAGCTGTTAAAGTCGTATAAGAAATTTCAGATGATTCAGACAAGGTGACATTTTGTTGTGTAACCAGTTTAATATCCTGCTGGAAAAGCTGCAGGTATTCTTTTTCCTCTTGAAGAGCTGCACGTATTCTTCTTCCTGTTGAAGAGCTGCGGATATTCTCTCTATTCTATGCTGGGCAGGCGTAAGTTAATCAGGTGATTACGAACTGTATTATAGCTGCCTTGAAACGAGACATGAATTTGGCGGCGGATTTTTAATTAACAGGAGAATAAAATACCTCGTCTCCAGATTCACCCCAGTAGATAAGCGAATTGCTATAATCCGTATATAAGCGAAGTTATTCTACATCAGTCTTATTTGTGTCCATGCTCCGACGAAAGACAAAGATGAACAGACCAAAGATATTTTTACGAGCGCCTAGAGACTGCATATGACTGCTGCCCTGGCCATGACATTAAAATTCTGCTAGGAGATATTTTTGGTTCCACTGTCGGAAAATTCAACCTTCATGCTGAAACATCCGACAACGACATGAGTTTGATTGACTTCGCGGCAACAAAAAAAAATGGTAGTTAGCAGGACCAGATTTAAGGATCATTTTACACAAGGCCATATGGATTTCTCCAGATCAAACAACGAGAAATCAAATTTATCACGTTAGACGTGGATCATAATCTTGTAGCAGTCAAGGTTCGCACTCGTTTTAAGTTTAGCAGCAAAGATACGATCTAACACAACACGGAAAACTGGACGTCGAAATGGTGCAAACACAACTGGTAGCAGAAGCCTATTCCGCTCAACTTACCCACTTGCTACACGAAAACAAAAAATTGTTCACTCCCTACAAACTGCAGCAAAGACCAAGAAATCCGTGGTACGATCAGGAGTGCCATACTGCTACTGAGGTGAAAAACGCAGCACATAGGGCAACCCTGCAAACAGCGGCAAAACGCAATGCAAGAGGGAATTATCGGGGGAAAAGGAGGGAGGTGAAACGGATTTTCTAAAGAAAGATGAAAGAACAAGAAGAACGTGAGAGTGAGCAAATCGAGATGTACAGGAACCAGAATGAAGTCCGGAAATTTTACCAACGAATGAAATACCAAAACGACTGCTTTGGTGCGGGCACATCCTTCTGTAGCCATGAAGAAGTAAACCTGGTGACTGATACAGACAGAGTGTTGAGAATTTGGAAGAAGCATTTTACAAAGCTTCTGGTATAAAATAGTAATGGCGAAGAAGATACTCCAGGACCAATAAGAGATGACGGTATAGATTGTATACCATAGCAATTAATCGGCTGAAGATTAATTGCAGCAGCAAGTACCGATGGATTACCAGCCGCACTATTCAAGACCGGTGGTCAGATGCTGGTCAGGAGTATGCACCAACTGATAAGTACGATTTGGTTGAAGAAATACATGCCCAATGACTGGAACTTCAGCATCCTGTGTCCCGTGCAAAAAAAGAAGACAAGACAATATATGCCAACTATAGAGGAATAAGTCTCCTTCCCAGCGCATATAAAGTGCTATCGAGCGTGCTGTGTGAACGACTGAAGCCAAGGTTCAATAACATTATTAGATAATACCAATGCGGCTTCAGACCTGACAAATCCACCATTGACCAGATTTTCACTATCGTCATCGAATGAATGAACTCATGGAGTTGTACCATCTATCCTCGGACATCGATATAGTCAGGGGTATCGAGCTGCAGCGACTATGTTGGCTAGATCATGTTGTCAGAATAGATGAGTATGGCCAGCACAACAGGCACATAAAAAGCGAGCCAACTCATATTCACGCAGAAGCGAAAGGCCACATCGGATATTTCATTAGCCTGATGTTGCATTTATAAATATTGCGGATTATTCTACAGACAGAAATCCTTCTTTGGTCTTCAACAGATATCTTTAAGACCGAAAATCTTTCAAAATGTTTTGTATGTATAAAAATGCATATTGTGTAGCCAGAATAACTTCTGCAGACAGTCAGCTGACGTGTAATAGATTTTCGGTGGACATAAGTTTAAAGTTATAAAACACTCATCATATCTTCTATATGCAGAAAACCAGGGTGCGAAGATTGATTAAAATACGCTCTTTCTCACGAATGCTCACGGCGAGAATTCGAATGTTTTCACTTTATCGCGAATGATAAATGAATAAACAAGCATATGCAATCACTCGCGAATATTCGCATTGTACGAAAAATTCACGAACGATAAAATTTCGCTGCAAGCGTCGTCGATTCGTTCTTTCGCGAGCATTTGTTGCTGAAGAGCCTTCTTTTGAAAAACTCAAAAAACAAATGTTCGGGAATGCTCGCGAGAACTGTAAAAACAACAACAAACAAAAATGGACACAAAACGAAAAGAATGTATTTTGAATCAATAGCGAGCGAATTTTTGCGCACCCTGCAGAAAACCTTTCATCAGGTTATCTGAAGTCCTTGGAACTTTTTGTAGAGCTTTTAGAAAAACCCTGAATGAGATTTGGGATGACATCCCAGAAGACATGTCATCACATGATCGGGAAATAAAATACCTTTCATCTTGGCATATAGAGGTATAATACTTCTTATCAGATCTTCTAAAGTTAGTAAAATTTCTATACACCAAAGTCCTTTTATCATGTCTTCTTAAGAGAGAGAGATGGTATTCATGAAAACCTTCTGTACCTTCTGTAGAAGAGAAATCTTGAATCTGGCCTTCTAGATATAGGACACCTGTAAACAGGTATTGTTCAGATCTTGTAATTGTTTTTATGAGACTTTCAGCTCTCTTCGCACGACACTTCATTCATAAGATTTTCTAAAGATATAAAAAAGCGATGGCTGCTAGCAACATGAATCCAGTTATTGATTTTTTGAATCGACGAGAGACTATTGGCGTATAAGTTTTCTTTCAAATAATCCGAGTTTTTAAATTACAAAATCTTGGTGGCCATGTGTCATCACCTCTGAGAGATATTACACGGTTCGGATTATTGAAATCCCTGCCTAGTGGGAATGAAGCCAATACCATTCAAAAGGTTAGGACTGTCATTTTCGGCAGTTTAAAGTTCTAGGATTAAAAAAAGGTCGCCAAGATCAAGGATCTGCTGTCAGGTCTTCCATCAATGGACGATTTTTCATCAGAGTGAACAAATATTCGCTCGCGAATGATTCAAAATACATTCTTTTCGTTTTGTGCTCATTTTACGAATGCATTTATGGGAGATAAGTTCTTTACCAAACGATCATTCGCCAAAGAATGTTCGCACACACACATAACAAACGAGTGAGAGCACACATCAACGTTCGTTCGTTTCGTTTGGTGGTTGAAAATCCTTTTGACATTTTCTCGCGAATGCTCAAAACAGCAACAACAATAACAACAATTGTTCGTGAACTCAATACTTGTTGGACATGTGTTGTGTTATTACACACACTTTCTCCTACACACACACATTCATTCGTTGTTTGTGTTTACTTTTTTATGATATGTTTGTTTGTGGTTGTTTTTAACAGAGCTCGCGAGCATTCGCGAACATTTGTTTTTTGAGCTTTTAAAAATAATGTTCTTAAGCAAAGAATGATCGCGAATGAATGAATCGACGACGCCTGCAGCGAAGTTTTATCGTTCGTGAATTGTTCGTACAATGCGAACATTCGCCAGAGATTACATATGTTTGTTCATTCATTGTAACTTTTTCATTCGCGATAAATTGAAAAACATTCGAATTCTCGCCGTGAGCATTCGTGAGAAAGGGTGTATTTTAATCATTCTCCGCACCCTGTTTTTCATTACACATCTTTTCTACACAGACCGAATAATTTTACCAAATTAAAAAAATATACTTTTAAAACGTTTGGAAAAATAATCTTTAAAAAATCCGCATTTTTAGCAAGTGGAAAAAATTTTACTTAACAAAAAAAAAAACTATTTTCCCGATAAAATTTACTTTCATATGAAACTATGCCACATTATTCTCCACATAAAAACCATATTCCATTATACTCCAACAACAAAAACACTACACACAAAATGTAATTAAGGATATAAAGATAATGTTAATGTTCACCAGCTATTTTTCGATTTTAAATTGGAAAAAATATTTTATTTGATATTCTACGAATGCTCTCATTATTGTTAGCAACCAGAAAAAGAAGATAATACTTGGGTATTGAAAAAAACCCACCACAATTGAAATGTAATTTTGGATTAACAAAAATAAAAACTCTGCATCCTCTTCTGCGCACTAGAGTTTCTCTCCCACAATACAAATTTGTTCACAAATTGTGTTCAGGGCTTCTGGATTCAGGATGCAGTGCAAATATTACATTCCTTGCATATCCAATGGAAAATTTGCTGGAGTGTTGTTACTGCTGCTGTTGGATTTTTCTATGAAATTCAGGTTGAGGTTCAGACAAATTTTTTGAGAGTGTATGTGTGCGAATATTTCCATATGTTGGTATATATACATTTATATTTTTTTCTGGTTCCTCATTTACCACACGGATAATTCTCGAATATCGTACACCCAAATAAAATCGTGTACGCCATTATGGTATACAAAATTGTTGGTTAGCTTGGAAATAGTTCGTTTAGTTTCGGAAAGCATTGCTGTGCAGATTTGCATGCATGTCCTTGCTGTATCCTTTAGAATTTGAACTCAATTTTTGTTTAAATTTTTATTTCCTTTTTTCGTTTTGTAATTTATTTTAAAACCCACTCTTCCACATAGCCACAAAAAAAAGAACGGTATATGTCTGCTGTTTTCTATTCAGAAACTAACTAATTAACCAACCGGAATTGCCGGTTCGGTTCTTTGAAGTGGAACGTTTACATTCGGTGTTTTTTTTTTTTATTTCTCGTCGTTTTAAAATTTGTAGTTTTGGGCGGTGGATTTTTCATTAAAATACATTAATTCTATAACAAGTTTCCCTCTTCCTTATATGCGGTTATGATGCAATTTGGTTGCTACAAAAAAAACGGGTAAATTTGCAGGGATTGTCATTTGTATATCAAAAGGATCCGCATAAAATATCGGATTTTTATTAAAGAGTATTCAGAGTATTCAGAAATTCTTTGACCCCATATATGGAAATCATTTTCGAAGGACCTTCAACAAATCCTCAATTGACAGAATATGCTTCAAGAGGTGTCTATAAACATAAGACCCTTTAACAGGTCCATTCAATGGGTCTTCTATAGACAGAAGGTCTTATATGGATAGAATGACCTTCAACACATCTTCTATAGATAGAAGAGCCTTCACCAGGCCTTCTATAGGCAGAAGACCCTTCTTCTACAGGTTGTACATTGCATTATCCTACAGACAGAAGACCCTTCAACAGGTCTTCTATGGATATAATAACCTTCAACAGACCTTCTATAGACAGAAGATCCTTCATCAGACCTCCTATAGACATAAGACCCTTCTACAGGTTGTGCATTGGAGTATCCTACAGACAGAAAACCCTTCAACAGGTAAATTGCATTATCCTACAGACAAAAGACCCTTTATAGATAAAAGTCCCTTCAACAGGTTTTCTATGGATAGAATGGCCTTCAACAGGTCTTCTATGGATAGAATAGCCTTCGACATGTATTCTATAGATAGAAGACCCTTCAACAGGTATTCTATAGATAGAAGACCCTTCAACAGGTATTCTATAGATAGAAGACCCTTCAACATGTCTTCTAAGAATATAATGGCCTTCAACAGGTCTTCTATAGACAGAAGACCATTCAACAGGTCTTCTATGGACAGAAGACCCTTAAACAGGTCTTCTATGGATAGAATAACCTTCAACAGGTCTCCTATAGATAGAAGACCCTTCTACAGGTTGTACATTGCATTATCCTACAGACAGAAGACCTTTCAACAAGTCTTCTATGTATAGGAGACCCGACCCTTCAACAGGTCTTCTATGGATTGAATAGCTTTCAAAGGCCTTCTATTGACAGAAAATCCTTCATCAGACCTTCTATGGGCAGATGACCCTTCTACAGATTGTACATTGCATTATCCTATAGACAGAAGATCCTTCAACAGGTCTGCTATAAACAGAAGACCTTTCAAAAAGTCTTCCATGGATAGCCTTCTATAGAAGACCTCCATAGACAGAAGGCACTTCTTCTTCAATGGATAGAATAGCCTTAAACAGGTCTCCTATAGATAGAAGTCCTTTCAAAAGGTCTTCTATAGGCAGAAGATCCTTCATCAGGCCTTCTATAGACAGAAGACCTTTCAACAGGTCTTCTAGGGTTAGGATCCCTTCAATAGGTCTTCTATAGACAGAAGACCCTTCTTCTACAGGTTGTACATTGCATTATCCTACAGATAGAAGACCCTTCAACAGGTTTTCTGTATATAAAATACCTTTCCACAGGTCGTCTATAGATAGAAGACCCGTCAACAGGTCTTATATGGTAGAAGACCCTTCAACAGGTTTTCTATAGATAGAATACCCTTCTACAAGCCGTCTATTTACTGATGACCCTTCGAAAGGTTGTACATTGCAAAATTCACATCTATAGATCAGATAGGCATTGAAGAAATATTCTTTAAAAATCTACGACTGTAGATCGAATAGGCCTTGAAAAAGTATTCTTTAAAAAAATCACACCTACAGATCGGATAGGCCTTGAAAAAAAATTCTTTAAATAATTCACACCTACAGAACGGATAGGCCTTAAAAAAATTCTTTAACAAATCCACGCCTTTAAATCGTATAGGCCTTAAAAAAATTCTTTAACAAATCCACGCCTTTAAATCGTATAGGCCTTGAAAAAATATTCTTTAAAAAATCCACGCCTATAGATAGTATAGGCCTTAAAAAAGTATCGGATAGGCCTTAAAAAGTATTCGAATAGGCCTTGAAAAATACTCTTTAAAAAATCCACTCCTATAGATCGGATAGGCCTTGAAAAATACTCTTTAAAAAAATCCACTCCTATAAATCGGATAGGCCTTGAAAAAATACTCTTTAAAAAAATCCACGCCTATAGATCGGATAGGCCTTGAAAAAATATTCTTTAAAAAAATCCACGCCTATAGATCGGATAGACCTTAAAAAAATCCACAGCTATAGATCTGATAGGCCTTGAAAAAATATTCTTTAACAAAATCCACGCTATAGATCGGAAGGCATAGAAACAATATTCTTTAAAAAAATACAGGCCTATAGATCGGAAGGCATTGAAAAAATATTCTCTAAAAAATCCACTCCTATAGATCGGATAGGCCTTAAAAAATACTCTTTAAAAAATCCACTCCTATAAATCGGATAGGAATACTCGAATACTCTTTAAAAAATCCACGCCTAAAGATCAGATAGGCATGGAAAAATATTCTTTAAACAAATCTATGCCAATAGATCGGATAGGTCTTGAAAAATATTCTTTAAAAAATCAATGCCTATAGATCAGATAGGCATTGAAAAAATATTCTTTAAAAAATCCACGCCTATAAATCGGATAGGCCTTGAAAAATATTCTTTAAAAAATCCAGGCCTATAGATCAGATAGGCCTGGAAAAAATATTCTTTAAAAAATCCATGCCCACAGTTCTGCAATCCTGTTCTATATACATCCGAATTCTTTCTTTCCTTCGTTCCCTGAACTTTACAAATGTTCTCTCATTTCCCTAACTTGCACACATTGTTCCATACTTTTTTTGTGTTCTCACAAATCTCTATGTGGGCGCTTTTGCAAATATTTTTCCTCCTGTTCTTAATTTTCGTTTACAACAAATATTTACAGTGTAGACCTCAAAACCGTAAAAAACTCACAGAATGCATAGAACACCAGCAGAACATTTTATCACAGCATAACAGAAATGTGTTTTTTCTTTCTTTTGTTTTCTTCTTATTTTCTATTAGACATGAATGGTCAAATCAAAATGTCTGGCCGGACATAAAAAAACTGTCATCTTCAGCAAATTTGGGGAGAAATATTTATAAAAAACAACCTTGAAAAGAAATTTAACGTAATTTATTTACCACATGACAGAGGTTGAAGAAATATTTATATTAGCATCATTTGAGGTTATTATCTAAAAATATTCTGGTGCATACTTTTAGGCGGTAAAATTCAAAAAACAGCTGGTAAGTGCTATATTACATAAATAATAAGGCCATACAAATTTGAATGTAATATTGTGATAAGAGCTTCCATATTTAGCATGTTTCAAACTTTGTATTGTGGAAAATTTAAGCTGTTGGGACAAGACCAGAGCTCTGTGGAACAAGTGAGAATATGGCTGCGACATCCCAGAGAGTTAAAGAAACCCCACAACTTTACATTGCACGTCACTCTTGTAGAATTGGGTATCCGACATACGTCATTACCCTGTAATTAGCCTAGACTTATATCTTAAAGGCCAGTTAATACAGGAATTCAAGACGACCGACCATCAACAAAGTCGTATTTTTAAAATATGTACAAATAAATCGGATCTGCCTCGAAAAATTATTTTGTTGATGTGATCCTCGGCGTCTATGGTAAAAAAAAAAATTATGACGACTAAGCATCGCTATCCGGTTAGTTGCCGCGGTGATTTCTTTTAGTTCTTAATTTGTTTCTTGCTCGACCTCGATTTCTCGATCCTTTGGAGAACATTATTTACTGTGAATATTGTTTTCTCAAGGTTTGTCCTATCTATCTCCGTTTCCTACGTTTCATCATTGGGTTATGTAGCTACTCCTTTATATTAACATTTCAATCGCTATCGTACTCGGTTAGTTACCGTTGTCTTTGTATCTTCCCATGTAAGGCGATTCGTTTTAGTTCTTGGGTTATCATTCATCTTCTGTTTTATTTGCTTGGCATCGAATCTATTCAATGATCATTGCTTACTCAAGGTTTGTCCTATCCATCTCCGTTTGCAACGTTTTATCATTGGGTTCCGTTATGGTAGCTACTCCTTTCTATTAACATTTAAATTTTTACTGATGTGCGCTTTTCCGTTTCTGTCTATAGAAGACCCATTCACTACCAGCAGGTAGAGATATGATTTTTTTTATTTATGACGTTAATTTTTGAAAACCTGTATTATATGGCCATGGCCTGTATTATAAGGTCATGTATGTTCTATAGCTTGGGGTTCTGTTATGGTAGCTACTCCTTTCTAAACGATTGAAATGAAAACATTTTTATTGATGCTTAGTTTTATATCTACACGGTATTTGAATACCTTAACTAAGTCCAACTATAAGTACCGCACACGTGTCAGAACATATTGGATAATACGTAGCATAAATATGGGTTTTTAAACGATTTATATCATTCACAAATTGTCAAATATCCCGAGAAGTACAATTTTTGAAAGAGAGGAGCTCTTCCAGTGTGATGAAGAACAAGGAAAACTACACAAAGAACCTAGTTTAGTGCTATCAAGAAGAGGCAATATGGCAATTATTAAAGCAAATCTTAGTTAATTACATTGTACGTTTCAAAATTTCTTCAGTCCACAGTCGACGGAATGGCAGAAAGGATCGCACTATTTTCTTTAGAGCTTGATATATCCGGCCTTTGTCTTTAATTGACGAATCACCGCTGAGTAAATAGATCCACATCACCTCGACGACACACGTCATTTGACGCTTCAAATTTCTTCAATCAACAAAAGAAGAATGGTGAGGATAACAATATCAGAATGTGGTCCTCATGAATGAATCTAAAAAAATTATGTTGACTGCACTAACTTTTTTACCTCGTCTTAGCATCTGAAAAATGAACGATAACGAATGAAGAATATGGGAATGAAGGAACGAGATCACAAAAAAGAACTATATAGTAACCATAGGACTGGAACTAGTTCCTGTCGTTCCTTTATCGTAATAGTTGTAATGAACCAGTTTATTTCGGAACAACCCTAGGCTGGAAAGATAACATGAAATTTCTCTTCCACCTCACACGTCTTTGATCACTTCACTGAGAGGAATGGCGAGGATAGCAATATCAGGATGTGGTCCTCATGAATGAATCTAAAGAAATTATATTGACTGCACTACATTTTTTTACCTTGTCTTAGCATCTGAAAAATGAACGATAACGAATGAAGAATATGGGAATGAAGGAACTAGATCACAAAAAAGAACTGTAGGAACCATTGAACTGGAACTAGTTCCTGTCGTTCCCTTATCGTAATAGTTCTAATGAACCAGTTCATTTCGGAACAACCCTAGGCTGGAGAGATAACATGAAATTTCTCTTCCACCTCACACTTCTTTGATCACTTCACTGAGAGGAGTAAAATCCGCTAGGTAGAGTTGAAGTAGATCCCAAACGTTTGCAATACACCCGGGAATTTCAGTATCTTTCTAGGTCTTCCTTGCTTTATTTTGATACCTGAAAACGCGGAAGATCCTGTAGTTTTTCATTTTGCCTTGTATTGGTTTATATTAATCAGTTTTTATGTCAGTTAGGTAGATGATTGGTCTAATATAGCCTGTCGTAGGCGATGGGACAGCCATCTATCGTTGCATAGAAAAAAGCCTTATTGCATTTTGTGCAGTGGACAATTTTAATAATTTCGCGGATATTTATACTTTAACTCTTCAGTATTTGCTCCATCCGAGTTTAAGCCTTAGAGTTCCACCATCCAGTCTATATTTTAATTTGTTATATTTGTTGCATCTCATTAAAAAAAAAACTATTGAGTATAGTGCATACTTTTAGGAGTTCAAAGGCTACATCCGACATTTTCTGTCTATTGAAGTCCAGTAAGATATTGTCCTTTTTCTATAATATAAATAAAATAATTTCTTTCTAAAGAATGTCTGCTGAAAAAGGTTTCAGTCGATAGAAGAGAACTGTTCAAGGTTAGAAAAAACAGATGACACTTAAAAGATGCCCTGTCTAGAAAGCGAAGTGAAAAATACAGTGTGAGATAAAAAACTGCAACAAAGTCAAACGCCATAATTTTTAATTTTTTTTAATTTTATTGAATGAAAGCAAAAAATTTTGGAAATAGCATCAAATTTTAAAATAAGCATAGGTGCCCAAAATTAAAATGCGTTAGTATGTGTGAGAGAAAACAGAACAGTACTGAACAAAATTGTGTGTGCATTTTTGTGGTCGGAAAAAATTAATGATGAATTCAATTTTTGTTATTATATAAAATAAAAGCATTATTAAAAATGTTTTTATATGAATTACAAAGTGTATATGTCATAAAAATCTAATAAAGTTTATAAAGTAGCATATACCGAGATAATAATCATATAATAATATTAAATAATAATATTAATACTACGATAATTATCAAATATTTAATTCTTTAAAAAAACAGAAATTGTTCTGTTGTTTTTAAAATTTTTTAAACATACAAAACGCATTTTGAATAATAAAATAAAAATCCAAATATACTGAAACACTTTTTCCCTAAGATATATATTTCGTAAATCGATTTTCTAGTTCTGCGGAAATGAAAAAATACGCATAAAGTGACAAAATTTATTTTTCTTCGGACTGTACGATGAAATTATGATATTTTTGTTATTTTGTAGCACAGTGTAATCATATAATAATATTAAATAATAATATTAATACTACGATAATTATCAAATATTTAATTCTTTAAAAAAACTTTAAAGTATACTGATGGGCACCTATGAAAATAAGTTTAGATTTGTTCGAATTGGTCACGTTTGGCACGAATTATGGCCATCAAACGGCCAATGAAACCGTCACATGCTGCCCGAATGTTGCGCTGCGGTATTTTGGATCATTCCCGACGAAACGTTTGCTTGTGGTGATCAACACTTTGGTGGTTTTTTAGTGCCAACCTTGCTTCCCCAAACAGTCCAACGGATTGGTATCCGCAGATTTTGGTGACAATTTTGCGCTGGAAAAGAAGGGAGGAACCTCATTTTGTAAGCATTATAGGGTGATGCGATGATGCTAAGTCCTGTTGGAATGTCCAAGGCCTGTGGCCAAAATGTTTGCGTGCAAAAGGCCTTAATACACCCTCCAGAAACATAACACTCGGCATTTATTCTGGTGCCATGGTCGATTAATACGAGCGGAGAGCCACCATTGGAACCACCAAGGCTTTAATACACCCTCCAGAATATTTTCGCGATAATATTCGGCATTTAATCTGATGCCACGGTCGATTAATTCGAGCTGAGAGCGACCATCGACTGTTATGGCGGCCCACACCATCACCATGGCCGGCGCTTAAGTTCTGGTGGCCAAACGGAGGTGCGTATTTTCAGATGACCTCTTTGGCAAGTAAACACGATCATTGTGTGTGTTTACCAACTGCTGGACAGCGAATGTTTTCACATCGGAGAAAGCAAAATTCGGCATTTCACCACTTTCGGCCAAGCGAAGCAACTCTTTAGCACTTTTGAGTCCATGTTCTTTCTGTTGTGGAATTTGATTTTTTTTTTTTTTTTTTTTGAATTTCAATGGCTCCCGAGCACATTTGTCAATATTTGCCGAATAGAATATTACGATATGTTCAGCTCACGAGCCATTTTTCGGCCACTTCAACGCGGGTTTCAATCAAGTCGCTTATCTTTACTTTTCGAACCATTTCTACTGATGTTGCTGTTTTCTTCCGACCACTTCCTTGACGTCGGGCTACGGTACCATTATAACGGTAATGAGCTCTAACGCTAGCCACTTATGGTTGTCTTCGATGTGCACCTTCGGTTGGCCACTAGAACTCATGCGTCGTTGGTCTATTTTGTCTGGAGTATTTTGGAAAGCAAGGTTGGCACTAAAAAATACCACAGTGTCGATCACCTCAAGTAAGCACTTCGCCGGGAATGGACCAAAATACCGCAGAGCAACATTCGGGCAGCGTGTGACAGTTTCATCAACCGTTTGAAGGCCATAATTCGTGCCAAAGGTGACCAACTCGAACAAATCTAAATTTATTCTAAAATTTGATGCTATTTCCGAAATGTTTTTGCCACGCTATCACGCTTGAATTCCATCGCGAATAACTTTTTTTCTGGAAAATTCTCAACAAAATGATTGTGTACGACTGTAAACAATACAATGAGCTGTCACTGGAATAATTTTAACAGATGGCGGACGAGTGACTTAGAAATCACTGCAGTGAAGTTGGTTGCAGTTTTTTCATCTCACCCTGTACTATCATACATATAAAATGACTTCTGTCAAAGGTGTTTGACGTCACATTTTGTTAATGTCCAAATTCATCCTACCAAATTAAAATTGCAATTTAAATTTCATTTAATTTTAAATCTACATCTCCCAGACATGTGTGATGCACACTTTTAGGCGTGCCAAAAACTTCACCTCACATGTTTACACGCTTATTTATATATTTTCACAGATTAAAATATTTCTCTTATCTTTTAAGCCTAAAAATAATAACTTCGACTTCATAATTTAAGTTTTTAAACTCCATGTCATGCGTGATGCATACTTTTAGGAGTCTCTAAAGTATATTTTTCGAATAATAATGAATTTAAACTCAAAAATACCTCCTCCTTTTTCATGGCATGTAAACTTTTAGGACATCACCATTAAAATCTATGACTGTTGTTGAAAAGAGCTTCCCTTAATGATAACATATAACAGAGAGATGCTCCTTAAAATATCCACATGCGGGCGTATATGCACTTAGCTGGAACACCAGCACTAAAACACTCTCGAACTAAAACTCAAATACGAAAAATCCTCAACAATGCACTCGTTCGTATACATAAAAGTTAGCCATCAGGATATGTATATGGAGGGGTCAAAAGAAACCATAACAAAGAGAAGAGGAGCTGAAAAGAGAGTGGTGGTCTTACATTTGTGTCTCAAACGCTTTAAAGTTTTTAAAAACAAGAACAACAACATACAAGTTATGGCAATGAGTGGCTGCTGGTTGTTTGAATGTTAGACGGCTGTTAGTTGGCTGTCTACGAGACAGCCAACAATTCGTATACTTATGTCGTATCAAAAAATGGCACCATTACATAGATTCCTTTCCATATTTGCCTTTAGCAAATATCAGCCACCCGCACACAAATTTGTGTCTTTCAAGGATTAGAAGAGAGAGAGAGAGACGAGGAGAGGTCTTGTCCTGTTGCTGCTGGCAACGAACGAACCCAATAACCAACATCATAAGGCAATGTCAAAGGATAAAAAGTTTAATAATAATTTAAAGAGCATATCTCTACGTTTATGTGAGTGTAAGTAAGCGTACACGTTGTTAAGGGGTTCACTCCTTTTTACCTTATATCCTTTTGGTAGCCATAACCACATGCATAGAAACCACCTACCGGATATACTATGTAGATATCAATATGCATGGGAGTACGTGTGTCTACCTCTGTAGGTAGATATATTGCAGTTCTGTATGTATATCCTATTTTCATTTCATATTAAGAGGATTTTCTTTCATTTTTATGAATACAATAGCAATGTAAATTTAGAGTAAGGACAATATATTGCCATGCTATAGAAATGTATGTAAATTGCAATCAACAGTAATCAAACGACAGACAGACATATTAAACTCAATACAAATGTGAGTGTAAGTAAGCGTACACGTTGTTAAGGGGTTCACTCCTTTTTACCTTATATCCTTTTGGTAGCCATAACCACATGCATAGAAACCACCTACCGGATATACTATGTAGATATTAATATGCATGGGAGTACGTGTGTCTACCTCTGTAGGTAGATATATTGCAGTTCTATATGTATATCCTATTTTCATTTCATATTAAGAGGATTTTCTTTCATTTTTATGAATACAATAGCAATGTAAATTTAGAGCAAGGACAATATATTGCCATGCTATAGAAATGTATGTAAATTGCAATCAACAGTAATCAAACGACAGACAGACATATTAAACACAATACAAATGTTACAAAAGGATTAATTTCTAAGGAAATTGGTTTGAGATTTTTAAATTAAAAATTCCAATTTTTTTTGGTGAAGGAGGTGAATACGAGAAAGAAATTTCAATACAATGTGGATCCAATATTCAAATTTGTAATGAATGAATCTTTTTCAATGACAATCAGACCAATAAGCGTGGATTTTTTTAAAGAATATTTTTTCAAGGACTATCAGATCAATAGGCGTGGATTTTTTAAAGAATATTTTTTCAAGGACTCTTAGACCAATAAGCTTGGATTTTTTAAAGAATATGTTTTCAAGGACTATCAGACCAATAAGCGTGGATTTTTTAAAGAATATGTTTTCAAGGACTATCAGACCAATAAGCGGAGATATTTTAAAGAATATTTTTTCAAGGACTATCAGACCAATAAGCGTGGATTTTTTAAAGAATATTTTTTCAAGGACTCTCCGACCAAAAGGCGTGGATTTTTTAAAGAATATTTTTTCAAGGACTCTCCGACCAAAAGGCGTGGATTTTTTAAAGAATATTTTTTCAAGGACTCTCCGACCAAAAGGCGTGGATTTTTTAAAGAATATTTTTTCAAGGACTCTCCGACCAAAAGGCGTGGATTTTTTAAAGAATATTTTTTCAAGGACTCTCCGACCAAAAGGCGTGGATTTTTTAAAGAATATTTTTTCAAGGACTCTCCGACCAAAAGGCGTGGATTTTTTAAAGAATATTTTTTCAAGGACTCTCCGACCAAAAGGCGTGGATTTTTTAAAGAATATTTTTTCAAGGACTCTCCGACCAAAAGGCGTGGATTTTTTAAAGAATATTTTTTCAAGGACTCTCCGACCAAAAGGCGTGGATTTTTTAAAGAATATTTTTTCAAGGACTCTCCGACCAAAAGGCGTGGATTTTTTAAAGAATATTTTTTCAAGGACTCTCCGACCAAAAGGCGTGGATTTTTTAAAGAATATTTTTTCAAGGACTCTCCGACCAAAAGGCGTGGATTATTTAAAGAATATTTTTTCAAGGACTCTCCGACCAAAAGGCGTGGATTTTTTAAAGAATATTTTTTCAAGGACTCTCCGACCAAAAGGCGTGGATTTTTTAAAGAATATTTTTTCAAGGACTCTCCGACCAAAAGGCGTGGATTTTTTAAAGAATATTTTTTCAAGGACTCTCCGACCAAAAGGCGTGGATTTTTTAAAGAATATTTTTTCAAGGACTCTCCGACCAAAAGGCGTGGATTTTTTAAAGAATATTTTTTCAAGGACTATCCGACCAATAAGATTAGATTTCTTTAAGTTTGTAGTGAGAAGTTCATAAGCTTTAAGGATTACTGAAGTGATTTCAACATCCTCTTCCTTTTTTGCGATATTTGCCATTCCTTATGCCAACATGCTCCACATATTCATAATTTGGTGTCCAATTATTCAAATCTCGCAATCTATTGCATTCGATGTTTTACATTTCACAGATTTCGTTTTTTGCAGCCTTACACTTGACTTACAGGTCCAATTATTGTCGACAGCATCGTCATTGTCATCATCATCGTCACCAACTCAATGATGATACATGTTCTAGAAGGCAGCATCAGTGAGTTCATGGTCAAAAGTGGGCAAGGAAGTGAGTTCAAAACTCAACTCAGATGTACGTGACGTGCCATTTGTAACTAAGAAAAAAATGAACAAATGTTCACACTTTCTCGAACACGAAGAACAACAAACACCGATACAACATACCTAACAACAACCTACATACATGAGACGTACGTATACATGGGAATAATAATTTTCAGTTAACACGTAGGTAGTTGGACACAATGTCCATTGTCGCCGTTATATAAGGCAGTGAGTGAGTGACTGTTCATGACAGGATAACATGCAAATGTATGAAGGTTGATGACGGACTAGGAGCTGAGTTGAGGATGAGGTCCGTGGAAGAAAGAGGAATATAGCAAAACCTGTATTATCTTCCTACCGCCATATGATGATGATGAGATTTGAGGGCTGCCGCCAACTCACTCAATCCATTCGAACGAACTGAGTCACTTTGTCATTGCAACACATTATCATTATCGTTTAAATGTAACCAAAAAAGAAAACTGGTCATTGTGGTGCCGACATCGGTGGCTGCAATCACTTCTTCCATTCGTTCATTCATCCTTCCTTCCCATGTAGACAAAGAATCTGCCTGACAATGTTGTGTAGGTTATGCAGCTGGTTGGACTGTATGTTGGTGTTTCTTCTTGATGTTTAACCATGGAACGTGAAAATATTTTAATGGCATTGAGTTGACAGTATTATCGTCATTTTGAAGTATCCTCATCTCCAACATCATTTGCCTACCACTTGTCGTTCTTTTACTGCTGCTTCTTATTCTATTTTTCTTGAGAGTACTTGTCGAAGTTCTTTTGTAAATGCAGCTAAAATTTTCTACTCTCCCATTTTATGTGTGTATAGATGTGAGTATGTGTGTTAGCTTTTTTACTAAATCTGAAGATAATCTGGACAAAAAAAAAATATTACATGACCAGAATAATCTTCGAATAAAATCTGAAGAAGATTTTACGCAAACTTGAATTTCGTTCATCAAAAGATGCTTGTTGGTGCATTCTTGGGGAATATTTTCAACTGAATGGGTGAGAGAGAGAGAGAGAATTTTTGTGGATTTCTTAGAGTTCGCCAACAATTAAGAAGAAAAATAAGAATAGCAATACGAAGGAAGAAGTTTATAGTATGGTAGGATGACTCTTACTTGATTGCACTTCAAGTGCAATTCTCCAGTTTACATCTTCTACGTTCTTTTGCACTTTGATCAAGTAGTTACATGAAAGAATATTTTACCACAAGTTATGAAATATTTCGAGAGTTCGTTAGGTTTTCTTCAAGACATCAAGACCGAAGTCATTATAATTACGACAGTAATACGTACCGAAAAACACATGTTTATGTGCCAGAGCTAATGTGTGTTGCATACTTTTAGGCGAAGTTTTTGAAAATATTTTTAAAAACATGTGTGAGTCTGTAGCTTTTATATGAGTAATCATGTCGAAATCACAATTATATCGAAAGTAATGATATGCAGTGTTAAACATATGATAATGAGCAACATTAAATGTGTGATGCATACTTTCAGGCTGGACATTTGCAGCAATCCGAAAAACTGAAAAAAAACTCAAACGGTTTCTTCGAATAATCATGTAAAAATTCATTATCCTTTCTTCATTCATATAACAACGTATTATATTAAAAGATTAAATGGTAAACATTAATAAGGTCTGATGTGTGATGCATACTTTGAGGCAGAATTTTCGAATACAGAATAAATTTTTATGTGACCAATACTATTTTCCGAGGACTATTTTCCCACGACCGGACTTTTTAAATAATATATTTCAACGACTGTCCGACCAATGGGCGTCGATTTTTTAAATAATATTTTTCAAGGACTATTCCAGCAATAGGCGTGGATTTTTATATAATATTTTTCAAGGACTATCAATGCAATAGGCGTGGATTTTTTATATAATATTTTTCAAGGACTATCAATGCAATAGGCGTGGATTTTTTAAATAATATTTTTCAAGGACTATCCCAGCAATAGACGTGGATTTTTGTAATTATATTTTTCAAGGACTATCCCAGCAGTAGGGGTGGATTTTTTTAAATAATATTTTTCAAGGACTATCCCAGCAATAGGCGTGGATTTTTTAAATAATATTTTTCAAGGACTATCCCAGCAATAGGCGTGGATTTTTTAAATAATATTTTTCAAGGACTATCCCAGCAATAGGCGTGGATTTTTTAAATAATATCTTTCAAGGACTATCCCAGCAATAGGCGTGGATTTTTTAAATAATATTTTTCAAGGACTATCCCAGCAATAGGCGTGGATTTTTTAAATAATATTTTTCAAGGACTATCCCAGCAATAGGCGTGGATTTTTTAAATAATATCTTTCAAGGACTATCCCAGCAATAGGCGTGGATTTTTTAAATAATATTTTTCAAGGACTATCCCAGCAATAGGCGTGGATTTTTTAAATAATATCTTTCAAGGACTATCCCAGCAATAGGCGTGGATTTTTTAAATAATATTTTTCAAGGACTATCCCAGCAATAGGCGTGGATTTTTTAAATAATATTTTTCAAGGACTATCCCAGCAATAGGCTTGAATTTTTTAAATAATATTTTTCAAGGACTATCCCAGCAATAGGCGTGGATTTTTTAAATAATATATTTCAAGGACTATCCCAGCAATAGGCGTGGATTTTTTAAATAATATATTTCAAGGACTATCCCAGCAATAGGCTTGGATTTTTTAAATAATATTTTTCAAGGACTATCCCAGCAATAGGCGTGGATTTTTTATATAATATTTTTCAAGGACTATCCCAGCAATAGGCGTGGATTTTTTAAATAATATTTTTCAAGGACTATCCCAGCAATAGGCGTGGATTTTTTAAATAATATTTTTCAAGGACTATCCCAGCAATAGGCGTGGATTTTTTAAATAATATCTTTCAAGGACTATCCCAGCAATAGGCGTGGATTTTTTAAATAATATTTTTCAAGGACTATCCCAGCAATAGGCGTGGATTTTTTAAATAATATTTTTCAAAGACTATCAGAGGCATAGGCGTGGATTTTTTAAATAATATTTTTCAAAGACTATCAGAGGCATAGGCGTGGATTTTTTAAATAATATTTTTCAAAGACTATCAGAGGCATAGGCGTGGATTTTTTAAATAATATTTTTCAAAGACTATCAGAGGCATAGGCGTGGATTTTTTAAATAATATTTTTCAAAGACTATCAGAGGCATAGGCGTGGATTTTTTAAATAATATTTTTCAAAGACTATCAGAGGCATAGGCGTGGATTTTTTAAATAATATTTTTCAAAGACTATCAGAGGCATAGGCGTGGATTTTTTAAATAATATTTTTCAAAGACTATCAGAGGCATAGGCGTGGATTTTTTAAATAATATTTTTCAAAGACTATCAGAGGCATAGGCGTGGATTTTTTAAATAATATTTTTCAAAGACTATCAGAGGCATAGGCGTGGATTTTTTAAATAATATTTTTCAAAGACTATCAGAGGCATAGGCGTGGATTTTTTAAATAATATTTTTCAAAGACTATCAGAGGCATAGGCGTGGATTTTTTAAATAATATTTTTCAAAGACTATCAGAGGCATAGGCGTGGATTTTTTAAATAATATTTTTCAAAGACTATCAGAGGCATAGGCGTGGATTTTTTAAATAATATTTTTCAAAGACTATCAGAGGCATAGGCGTGGATTTTTTAAATAATATTTTTCAAAGACTATCAGAGGCATAGGCGTGGATTTTTTAAATAATATTTTTCAAAGACTATCAGAGGCATAGGCGTGGATTTTTTAAATAATATTTTTCAAAGACTATCAGAGGCATAGGCGTGGATTTTTTAAATAATATTTTTCAAAGACTATCAGAGGCATAGGCGTGGATTTTTTAAATAATATTTTTCAAAGACTATCAGAGGCATAGGCGTGGATTTTTTAAATAATATTTTTCAAAGACTATCAGAGGCATAGGCGTGGATTTTTTAAATAATATTTTTCAAAGACTATCAGAGGCATAGGCGTGGATTTTTTAAATAATATTTTTCAAAGACTATCAGAGGCATAGGCGTGGATTTTTTAAATAATATTTTTCAAAGACTATCAGAGGCATAGGCGTGGATTTTTTAAATAATATTTTTCAAAGACTATCAGAGGCATAGGCGTGGATTTTTTAAATAATATTTTTCAAAGACTATCAGAGGCATAGGCGTGGATTTTTTAAATAATATTTTTCAAAGACTATCAGAGGCATAGGCGTGGATTTTTTAAATAATATTTTTCAAAGACTATCAGAGGCATAGGCGTGGATTTTTTAAATAATATTTTTCAAAGACTATCAGAGGCATAGGCGTGGATTTTTTAAATAATATTTTTCAAAGACTATCAGAGGCATAGGCGTGGATTTTTTAAATAATATTTTTCAAAGACTATCAGAGGCATAGGCGTGGATTTTTTAAATAATATTTTTCAAAGACTATCAGAGGCATAGGCGTGGATTTTTTAAATAATATTTTTCAAAGACTATCAGAGGCATAGGCGTGGATTTTTTAAATAATATTTTTCAAAGACTATCAGAGGCATAGGCGTGGATTTTTTAAATAATTTTTCAAAGACTATCAGAGGCATAGGCGTGGATTTTTTAAATAATATTTTTCAAAGACTATCAGAGGCATAGGCGTGGATTTTTTAAATAATATTTTTCAAAGACTATCAGAGGCATAGGCGTGGATTTTTTAAATAATATTTTTCAAAGACTATCAGAGGCATAGGCGTGGATTTTTTAAATAATATTTTTCAAAGACTATCAGAGGCATAGGCGTGGATTTTTTAAATAATATTTTTCAAAGACTATCAGAGGCATAGGCGTGGATTTTTTAAATAATATTTTTCAAGGACTACCTTCTTTTTAAAAAAAATCCACATATTTCTTAAATGAAGATCTTGAATATAAATTGCACTTCCGGCTTCTAATTAATGATGCGGAACAATAGATGGCGACGAGAGCAAGGAAAATATGTTCACAAAAAGGCGAATAGACATACAAAAGCCCGCAAAAAAAAAACAAACCAAAGGGCAAATGGAAACCAAAAGGAATGAAGGAAAAATCTGAAAGGAAAGATGTAGGAAAAAATAATGAATAGAACAAAGTACAATGGAAGCTGATGCCAATAGAAAACGAAAATGCCGAGCCAAAACCACCAGCCAGAATATAGAGATGGAGCTGTTGACAATGGTGAGATTTGGAATTGCTGCTAAAGTTCGTTTCTAATTTATTTTTTTTTTTTTGCAAATAAAAAAAAATCACTAATTTTAAAGGGGTCTGACAAATATATACGAAGCTGGTGGTACTTCGTACAAAAAGGGAAGGGAAAATTCCAGACCAAGGTGGAATGATGAGACCCCCTTGGTTGTGGCATGTGAGAGATGAGTACAACAAAAATATCACTGCTTTCAAATAACAATGCCAGCAAAAAAAATTGGAGGGAGTTGGAAAAAATGCAATAAACAAAAAAGAGCCATGAACGAACGGCCAAATGAATGAATGGTTGACTGAGAATAGAATGAATTGAATGCTTCCCGGTTGGTTGGTAACTTGGCTTTTTCGTTTTTATTTTATTTGTTCTTTTTTTGTTATCTATGTATGTGTGGTGCTTTCTCTACTTACTTCCGCACAGGATAGCCATAAAAAACTTGACTGGCATAACATTCTACTAATGGAGTAAATATTTCATGTGATGTTAAAAACCGGCATTTGCACTTTAAAGTACATAAATGATTCAAACGGGAATTTTTTCTGTTGGCAAGAATTTCGTTGGGCAGTAGTAATGGCAAACATTTGAAAAAACTTTTTTGTTAATTGAATTGAAGCAAAAAAAAAAAAAATGGAATGAAAATAAATAAATTTTAGATAAAACTTGATATTACATTACTTGGGGTATTTGCAGATGTTTGTTAACATGATATCAATGAGTGATGCATAATTTTAGGCTATATGGAATATCCGGCATGTTTACACAAAATTCTGATGCATTTATTTCCACTACATATGAATATTGTTCGCTTGTCTAAGAATAATCTTCAGAACAATTAAATTAATATATTTTATGAAAAGTGTTCATAAAGAGTTGCTAATTTTGGGATTTCTGCATTTTATGAACAGAGTGCATAAAATTATTATTATTTTGAAACTGTTATGGTCATGATGTATGAATTATATGTAGATCCACCTTTTAGTGTACTCATAGCCATTCCTTGACTCGCCGAATCGAGATAGTTATACACAGAAAACATAAATTCATGAATAACGTTCATAAAATGGAAAGTTTTCTTTATGTTTGGATTTCATGAACAGAGTGCATACAATTATTATTACCACTTTGAATCTGTTATGATCTTCATGTGTGAATTGTATATAGATCGATCTTTTAGTATGCCCATAGCCATATCTCAACTCGCCATATCGATATAGTTATGCACAGGAAACATAAATTCATATATTGTATGAATAGTGTTCATAAAATGTTAACAATGTTGGGATTTTGCGTTTTACGAACGCAGTAAATATAATACTTAATGCAGGTGGCCTGTATAATAAGATGATGAATGACGTTGGGCTTGCATTTGCAATTTTTGGTGTTTATATTTACTTCTTGAATACATAGTCCTATATTCTGCCTCTGCATGGATGAAGTAAATTAAAGAATGAGGGTTGCAATACAACATTTTGGCTCATATGGGTTGTCACAAAAATTTGGCTCATGCTGGGAATTAAGGTTGTTTGAATGTTTAGGACATCACAAGTTTGGTCCCAATCAACTATAATAATTGGCTTGGTAGTTTTCCATTACGTCTGATTGATTTCTGACTAAAGTATTCGTATCCGAAATTTTAGTTTTCTATTAAATTACAAATTTATTTTTTCCGCCCGAAACATTGATAGTTCAGTTAGTTTGGAAGTAAAAAATAAGTAATAAGTTTAAGAGACGTCCTGAGAAAAATTCACTGGCGTAATTCACAAATCTCCCTATTTTATACTAACCATTCAAAATGACAGGTATACTTTTGGGCCCAGTTTAGTTTACCTGCAACGAAAAGAATAAAAAATAGAAATATTTAGCACATTAGTTAATCTGGAAAGAGGTATGGACTATTATTGGTTATTTAATATGTCCTGAAAAAATAACTTTCATCAACAGATAACATATAAAATCGTATTATTTAAATACAAAACTTGGTGAATGTATTCTATTTATAGAATAACTCGTGTTTTTGAAGAGTTTCCATTGATAGTAAATCCCCGGATAAATTTTCTATATGTATACGAATGCTGAGGACGTTTATGGTCCTTAAATGTTCCTCTAAACTTTGTAAAGTTCTTCTTTATATACGATGAACTTAAGGTCGACTGTCGAATTTCGATCTATAGAAAGCCGCATTAAGTTTTTCAGTAAATCTTCTAATAAAATTTTATTATTTGATGATCTATACGCCTTTTGCACATGTTATTCAAATTTAATTAGAAAATTTCATTTGTAATTCACAACATATAATTTGGAATTCGAGAATTCCATTTGCAATTCATAAAATGTCAGTTGTAATTCGAAAATTTAATTTGTAATTTATAGAATACCTTTCGAAAATCATAGAATTCCAATTCCAAATATTTGTATTTGAAATTCAAAGGATTGCATTTGAAATTCATAATATTTGAAATACCTAACATTCCATTTGTTTTTTATAGCATTTTATTTGAAATACATAACATTTCATTTGTTATTCATAACATTTAATTTTTAATTCGAAAAGTATTATTGATAACGCATAAAGAGAATTCGCATGAATTTGAAATGAATTGTTGCAAATAGCAACTGAAATATGATGAATTACAAGTGAAATGTTATGAATTACAAATTGAATTATTTGAACTGAAACTCTACGAATTTCAAATGGAAATTTACGAATTGCAAATGAAATTCTCGAAATTTCAAACGGACTTTTTTTTAAATTTTATATGAAAAGTTGAAATTTGCAAATGAAATGTTATAAATTACCAATTACATTCACGAATCACAACTGAAATATTATGAAATGCAAATTGAGTTTTCGAATTACAAATGACAAATAGAAATTCTTGAATTGTAATTGAAATGTTTTGAATAACATTTAAAAAAAGTGTATTGTAATACCTATAGAAGACGTTTAGTAAATCTTATAGATGCAAAAGCTACTGTAAGTTTCCGGCAAGGAAGGTAGGGTAAATGTAGTAAGACCTTTGGCATCAAATTGGTCTCCGATAGTCCTTATATAGATTTTTTTCATACAAAAGGCATTCAATTGGTTTTCTGTAGACTGAAATCAATTTGCATGACATCATTGATATTCTAACACCACGTCAGCTGGAAAACTCCTATCGAATAATATAATTCAACGTTGGCAGATCCTGGACAAATACTTTGAAGATAGGCCAACTTCTACACAAGATTTTTGGGGGGTCGAAAAAACCCTTCATTCTGGGTTACGGCAACTGCAGGGTATTTTTGAGATAGTATGTCTTCTGTCAAATTGTAAAATTAAATTATATATTGAACTAAATATAACAAGACGCTCATAAGATATTATATGGGACCCTTAAATGCAAGAAATCGACTTTGATATGTTTCTTCCTTGCTCAGAAAATCTTATATAAAGGTTTAAAAAATGCGTGAAATTCGACATCTGCAAAACTAAGTTTTTATACCCTTCACCATAGTATTTGTTTCCGTTTCTCATCGAAATAATCCCAATAATTCCGACCCAATAAAATATTTATATTCTTGATCAGTGTCAAATTCTATGACGATGTATCCACTAAACGAATTGAGATAGATCGCCAAAATTTTGCATTGAGTTGTCTTTTGTGTGCAGGCAGGTCAAGTTCGATAATCTGTTACAACGGTCCACTTTTAGGCATAGCCCCCATATAAAGGGCACCACTAAATTTTCTGTATTTTGGGGTCATTGAGCGCATTTTTTTAACCGAATTCGCTGAAATTTGGTAGTATAGATTCTTATTGGGTGATAAGTTTCTCTAATAAAAATTGTAAATATATAGGCATTTTTTCTGGTAGCCCCCATTTTGGGGTACCCCCTATTTTCAGTATTTTTGGGGGTTTGATCGTATTTTTAACAGAATAGGCTGTAATTTAGCACCTTGAGCAAATCTCTCCATTTAAAATTATAAATATAGGTCAATTTTTTCGGTTTCATGTTCTTGAGCACGTTTTTCAACCGAATTAGCTAACATTTCTTCTTACCAAATGTACCAAACTTCTCCACTAAAAATTATAAATATAGGTCCACTTCTTCTGGTAATTCTCATATAACGGCACCCCCAATTTTCAGTTTTTTTTTTTTTGCGGTTTTGAGCGTATTTTTCGACCGAATTGGCTATAGTTAAGTATTTGAGTTCTTATTAGGTAGCAAATCTCTCCCCCCTTTCGAGAATGAAATATATCGACCTGCATTTAGGCCTGGGAGACCCATATAATATTTAGCGTGAATGAAGATATTGCAATGAAAAACTGTTAGGTTCGAAATTGAGCTATATCCCTCATCAATTAGGCATAGCACTTCATGAATTGGTAACTCAAAATTGTCTAATTCTTACACGATGTAATCAATATTGGTCCCGCTTTAATTATAGCCTCCAAAGGGGGTAGGCGTTCAATTTTTTCTGCAATGGCCATTTTCCACACCCCGAATTAAAATCTTGTCGTAAAAGTATACACATAGAAAATTGTGAAAAATGACTTCGTGAAAATTAGCAGATTGACTTTACTTGTCACTATAGACTGCACAACACATGGCCGTACGTCAAATTATACTGAGTACGTTTTCTGCTAAAAATGTCAAACTTTTCAATGGAAGTCGACGCCACTAAAGTTTACCCAGGTCTCAAATATATATTGTAGATCTCGAAGTACGTTTTCATATTTCTGGATAGAAAATCTGATAGATAGAAAATCTGCCAGAGGTCTTCAATGATATATAATAGGTGTATATTTTAACGATTTTTTTGCGTTCTTCTTATTTAAATTTTCTCTTATTTATATTAGTCCCTACACATACCAAATTCCTCTATTGCCAAATATCTACTGCCAGCATTGTTGCTGGTAATTCAAAAAAAAAAAAAAATAGATGTTATTGTCTAAATCTCTATTGAAAGTCATTGGCTTTATGTCCCGCCGTTATAAGTTGTTTTTTTTTTTCTCCATCTTCTCTGTACGCCACCGACTGGAATCCTTTTTTGTCTAACTATGGCGTATTGATCAGTGTCAAATTCTATGACGATGTATCCACTAAACGAATTGAGATAGATCGCCAAAATTTTGCATTGAGTTGTCTTTTGTGTGCAGGCAGGTCAAGTTCGATAATCTGTTACAACGGTCCACTTTTAGGCATAGCCCCCATATAAAGGGCACCACTAAATTTTCTGTATTTTGGGGTCATTGAGCGCATTTTTTTAACCGAATTCGCTGAAATTTGGTAGTATAGATTCTTATTGGGTGGTAAGTTTCTCTAATAAAAATTGTAAATATATAGGCATTTTTTCTGGTAGCCCCCATTTTGGGGTACCCCCTATTTTCAGTATTTTTGGGGGTTTGATCGTATTTTTAACAGAATAGGCTGTAATTTAGCACCTTGAGCAAATCTCTCCATTTAAAATTATAAATATAGGTCAATTTTTTCGGTTTCATGTTCTTGAGCACGTTTTTCAACCGAATTAGCTAACATTTCTTCTTACCAAATGTACCAAACTTCTCCACTAAAAATTATAAATATAGGTCCACTTCTTCTGGTAATTCTCATATAACGGCACCCCCAATTTTCAGTTTTTTTTTTTTTGCGGTTTTGAGCGTATTTTTCGACCGAATTGGCTATAGTTAAGTATTTGAGTTCTTATTAGGTAGCAAATCTCTCCCCCCTTTCGAGAATGAAATATATCGACCTGCATTTAGGCCTGGGAGACCCATATAATATTTAGCGTGAATGAAGATATTGCAATGAAAAACTGTTAGGTTCGAAATTGAGCTATATCCCTCATCAATTAGGCATAGCACTTCATGAATTGGTAACTCAAAATTGTCGGTAATTCTTACACGATGTAATCAATATTGGTCCCGCTTTAATTATAGCCTCCAAAGGGGGTAGGCGTTCAATTTTTTCTGCAATGGCCATTTTCCACACCCCGAATTAAAATCTTGTCGTAAAAGTATACACATAGAAAATTGTGAAAAATGACTTCGTGAAAATTAGCAGATTGACTTTACTTGTCACTATAGACTGCACAACACATGGCCGTACGTCAAATTATACTGAGTACGTTTTCTGCTAAAAATGTCAAACTTTTCAATGGAAGTCGACGCCACTAAAGTTTACCCAGGTCTCAAATATATATTGTAGATCTCGAAGTACGTTTTCATCTTTCTGGATAGAAAATCTGATAGATAGAAAATCTGCCAGAGGTCTTCAATAGATACTAGACCCTCAATAGGTGTATATTTTAACGATTTTTTTGCGTTCTTCTTATTTAAATTTTATATTATTTATATTAGTCCCTAAAATATACCAATTGCCAAATATATACTCGCAGCATTGTTCCTGGTATTTCAAAAAAAAATGGCTGCTATTGTCTAAGCCTCTATTGAAAGTCATTGGCCTTTATGTCCCGCCGTTATAAGTTGTTTTTTTTTTTCTCCATCTTCTCTGTACGCCACCGACTGGAATCCTTTTTTGTCTAACTATGGCGTATTCAGTTCAGTTTTTTGTTTCATTAACGAGCAAAAGAAGTTGCTTCTGCTGCATGACAAAAATAACTCTGCCAGACTTACAATTGATATATGTATGTGTATTGTGTGTGTGTGTTTTTGTAAATCAGAACTGCGGTCGAGGTTTTTGTGAATTTATGCCATTTTTCAAATACGCTAATCACAGACAAGCAACCGCAGATTTTTTTTTTTGAGAAAGGCTTTACTGTGCTTTCAGAATTTACAAAAAAAAAAAAAAAAAAACAATGCGTAGAGCAGATTTTCTTAGGGCAAGAATGTACTAAAAAATTCGACGATATTTTAGAAGAGATTCACGTTAGCCATCTATGTAACAAAAATTTCAACGGGATTTTAACACTTATTAGAAATATTCCCTTTTAGGAGTATTCGGACTGGAATAGTAAATATTTTTTGGAAAGGGGTAATACAATAATATGAAAGAACTGTTGTAAGCTCTAGAAAGGAAAGATAATTGGAAGAAAAGCTTAACTACAATGGACTTCTTTTAGAATTTTACAAAAACAGGCTTTTAAACTGGCTAATAAATCTACAGCTAGTAATACATTTACACTTCCTCCAATTACTATGGATTTGCTATTTTTTTTTACTTCGTTGAAGATCCCCCGCAACCTAACCACAACGAAAGTCATTAGCATTGAATATTCCGCACGATGATGATGAAATAGCTATTTTTATAAAACCCAATACAACCAAAGATAACCTCTGTCATTTTTTTATGTTGACCCCCAATGTCCATGGTGTAACCACATCAAGCAAATATTTTATCTCTTCAGTCTCATCTTTTCGGACAATCGAAGTAATGTGGGCTTTAATTAATCGAACAATTTCAAATAAAGTAACCCCAAGGCACAACAAATGCAAAACGAAAAAAATTGTTGCTGTCATTTATGTAGTTGGACAATAATTTTAATCGAATATCGGAATATTTATTGCTGTGATAAGTACACGATGTGGGTAAATATGTAAATTATACGAGGGTGGTATATTAAAGATATATATTGAAGTCCAAAAGGCCATATTATAGTAGATCAGAAGGTATTCTCCTTGAAGGCCAGAAGGCCTCCTTACGGAAGACTAGAAGATTTTCTTTTAGAAGACCTTATAGAAAACCAAAGGGTTTTCTTATACAAGACCCGAGGGTCTTCTTATAGAAGACATGAAGGTCTTCATAGAGAAGACCAGAGGGTCTTCTTATAGAAGACCAAAGGGTCTTCTTATGGAAGACCAGAGGGTCTTCTTATAGAAGACCAGAGGGTCTTCTTATAGAAGTCCAGAGGGTCTTCTTATAGATGTCCAGAGGGTCTTCTCATAGAAGACTAGAAGGCCTTCTCATAGAAGGCCAGAAGGTCTTCTTATAGAAGGCTAGAAGGTCTTCTTATAGAAGGCCAGAAGGTCTTCTTATAGAAGGCCAGAAGGTCTTCACATAGAAGACCTTTTCATAGAAGACCAAAAGGTCTTCTCATAGAAGACTAGAAGGCCTTCTCATAGAAGACTAGAAGGCCTTCTCATAGAAGACTAGAAGGTCTTCTCACAGAAGACCAGAAGGTCTTCTCATAGAAGAACAGAAGGTCTTCTCATAGAAGAACAGAAGGTCTTTTCATAGAAGACCAGAAGGTCTTCTCATAGAAGACCAGAAAGTCTTCTCATAAAAGACCAGAAGACCCTCTCATAGAAGACCAGAAGGTCTTCTCATAGAAGACCAGAAGGCCTTCTCATAGAAGACCAGAAGGTCTTCTCATAGAAGACCAGAAGGTTTTCTCATAGAAGAACAGAAGGTCTTCTCATAGAAGACCAGAATGTCTTGTCATAGAAGACCAGAAGGTCTTCGCCTAGAAGACCAGAAGATCCTCTTATTGTAGAAGACCAGAAGGTCTTCTTCTTATAGAAGACCATTAGATATTCTATAGAAGACCCGAAGGTCTTCTCATAGAAGACCAGAAGGTCTTCTCATTGAAGACCAGAAGGTCTTCTCATAGAAGACCCTCTGGTCATAGAAGACCAGTTGGTTTTCTCATAGAAGACCAGTTGGTCTTCTCATAGAAGACCATTTGGTCTTCTCATAGAATACCATTTGGTCTTCTCATAGAATACCATTTGGTCTTCTCATAGAAGACCATATGGTCTTCTCATAGAAGACCGTTTGGTCTTCTCATAGAAGACCAGTTGGTCTTCTCATAGAAGACCAGTTGGTCTTCTCATAGAAGACCATTTGGTCTTCTCATAGAAGACCAGTTGGTCTTCTCATAGAAGACCATTTGGTATTCTCATAGAAGACCAGTTGGTCTTCTCATAGAAGACCTGTTGGTCTTCTCATAGAAGACCAGTTGGTCTTCTCATAGAAGACCAGTTGGTCTTCTCATAGAAGACCAGTTGGTCTTCTCATAGAAGACCAGTTGGTCTTCTCATAGAAGACCAGTTGGTCTTCTCATAGAAGACCAACTGGACCAAAAGGTCTTCTCATAGAAGGCCTTCTCATAGAAGACCAGAAGGTCTTCTCATAGAAGACCAGAAGGTCCTCTCATAGAACCCAGAAGGGCTCATAGAAGACCAGAAGACCCTCTCATAGAAGACCAGAAGGTCTTCTCATAGAAGACCAGAAGGTTTTCTCATAGAAGACCAGTTGGTCTTCTCATAGAAGACCAGTTGGTCTTCTCATGGAAGAACAGTTGGTCTTCTCATAGAAGACCAGTTGGTCTTCTCATAGAAGACCAGTTGGTCTTCTCTTATAAGACCAGAGGGTCTTCTCTTAGAAGACCAGAGGGTCTTCTCTTAGATGACCAGAGGCCCTTCTCTTAAAAGAAGACCAGAGGGTCTTCTCTTAAAAGAAGACCAGAAGGTTTTCTCCAAGAAGACCAATCTTCTAATAAATACCAGTAGGTCTTCATATAAAGGACCAGAGGTCCTTCTCATAGAAGATCAGAAGGTCTTCTAGAAAACCAACTTATACAAGACCAGAGGATCCTCCTATTGAAGACCAAACGATCTTAACATAAAAGGTCCTGACGGTCGTTCTTTAGAAGACCTTACGATCCTATAGAATACCTTATGGTCCTTTAAAAGACCTTATGATCCTTTAGAAGACCTTATGGTCTTCCTACACAAGACCTTTCTATAGAATATGGTCTTCCTATAAACCAAATTAATAGTCATCCTATAGAAGACCTGGTTGTCTTCATTTGTAGGCCCTCTACAGCTATAAGACCTACACTAAGTTTTCGATATAATTTTTTGCAATTATCCCCCCTTCATACCAAAACAACCCTCGTTCCCCATTCGAACAAAGAATAGCAGAATTTGTCTGCGTGTCGTCATTATCACAGCTATAGCGAAGCGTTGCGAGTCTCATTAAGCGGTTTGTATCCAAGTACTGATCAAGTGATTATAGACATTTGATAGCTGATCATATGAATGGGTTACGCTGTGGAAATGTGTGAGAAATAGCAAGAAACGAAAACAACAACAATAACAAAACAAAATAGTTAAATAAACAAAACAAACGTCAATGTTTACATTTGCACATGCGCTTGACAGGGGGAGTGGCGGAGCGGTTTGCGTTATGGGATGTGGTGTTGGTCACAAAGAGGAAATACAAAAACAACAGCAACAAAAAATAACAATCACTTCACACAAAACACCGCTTCAAAACACTTCCAACGTGACTAATGGCAGTGAATGAGAAAGCCCTCATTTTTTCTTCAGATAATAACTCTGGCTGGAACATAGCTTCACGTTTTACAGTGCGAATGGCTGGCCGCCTGACCGGTATGCCATAAATTAACAACAACAACAAAAGTGTACAACAATAATGTTGTTGGATATGGTAATGGTAATTGAGGTGACGGCGATCGTGACCTTTATAATTGTATTGATGTAATAATAACAATATTCAATCAATTAGATAATAATATGTGGAAATAATAAAAATATTAATGGGGGGAATATGGCGAAAGAAAAAATTTCTAACACCTAATTAATAATAATTTGAACATTTGCCATGCTATTTTGAGATTATAAACGTTATTATATGATAATTATTTGAAATTTAGGATTTATATGCTGTTTTGCTTTTCGCATATAAAAAGACCACTTAAATAGCATTGGGGCTATCCGTAATTTAAAATTTACTAAAATACAGTTTTTTGTCAATAAAATAAATTTATATATATGTGTGTGTGGTGTACTAACAATATTAAACTAATTCACTATAATCTAAATGTATGCATCGCATACAGCACCATTTCCTCCATGTTGGAATGTTATCAATAACATCATCATTCTGTTATAAATAAAATCAGGATCATTTACTATAAATTATATTCACGCGTATATATGTTTATAGGTACGTAGTAGTAGCTTGACTTATTTGTATTCAAAAAAGCCGTACATTTTTAATAGGTCGTAAACAAATTTATTACATCATTTGCGTAATTAATTATAAAGGGGATTTTAATTGGCTGTATGTGAGTACAGTTTTTGTAGTAACACTTTTTTTTGCACAATGTCGTTACCAAAATTTATTAAAATCAAAAACGCAATGGGAAAACATTATAAAATACAAACAAATTTAATTAATTACGTAAAATACCCACTACACCTCGATAGAATTGATTCACAGAAAAACTGAGAGAGCAAATAATAGTAAAGCGAAGTAGGAAAATAATTGTGATAATATTGAAATGTTTACATTGTAGATTCACTCATGGTAATAAGAATTTGTGCTTGTATTCAAACACATAATAGAAAAAAAAAACAAACTATGAATTAAATTAGGAAAAATTGTCATTATATGAATAGCGTTCATAAAGTGTTGACAATGTCAGGATTTCTGAATTTTATGAATTCAATTCATAAAACTTTAAATACTGGGTTCTTGTCAGATAGAGTGAGTGGAAAATATTAGTCGTTTTTATTCGTCGTAACTGTCTTGTCTCGTTTCTTCTCATTTACTTACATGTTCATCCTCAAAGTCATTGGAACCACCATAGTTATTAACATTTTTCTGCGTAGCTTCTGAGGGAGAACTTGATTGATGCGATTTGCATAAATCTCATAGCACTGGTTGCTTCGGCCCTTGCTGATTGGATATTTATGCGTTTTTCAATGGGCATTCAAGCAGTGTCCTCTTATTCCGCGCGGAACAAAAGACTACCGAATCAATGATTTACCTGTGAGTAAGACATGAACAATGAGATTTTCCGTAACCTGCTTCGCTGTTTAAACTCAAGAAATTCTCGAATGGCACGAGAGTTCCACGTTTTGGTATAGCCCCCATATAAAGTTATACCGAATTTTTCGGCATTTGGAGCTATTTGGCATATTATTCAATCGAATTTGCCGGACTTTGGTATTTAGAGAGCTCATACGGTAGTAAAATGTTACACCAAATTAGTATTTAATATAACGATAGTATTTTGTGGAATTTGGACACTTTTTCAACCAAGACACCTATATTTGCACCCTTCACCGCACTGTGGTATAGGGTGTTAAGTCTTTGTGCATATATTTGTAACAGACAAAAGGAAACGATATAGACCCATGTTCTATAAACTGTTAAATTGTAAAAAGTTTGTAAAAATCGCATTTATATTTGGATAAATTTGACTTCTATTTATTTGGTTCGAACACAATTTTGAAGAAATGATGCACCAAATTTCTATGCTCCCATATATAGATTCGTCTGATTTTAAGTAAATGGTTCACCAAAGACCCAATGTTAAGCCGATAAGCACAAAATTTTGCACGAATTACTGAAATTACTGTAGCGTAATGAATGATTTGTATATATACCTCCCATAAATATTTTCGTCCGGTTTTAAGTAAATCATGCAGCAAGGATCTAAAATATTGTTGATATACACTAAGTTTACTCAAGTTAGTATAAACTAACCTGTGGAAAGTTTCGTTGAAATCGGTATAGATTTGGATATAACTTCTATATTTTTCGTCCGATTTTAAGTAAATGATGCACCAAATTTCTCGTGTTTATCAGATTGACACGAAATTTTGCACAATGTACAAAATAGAAATGCGGACATAGTCCACATATATTTTTGATTAATTGGTCTCCAAATAATTAACGTTGGAGACTCCATATCTGTTTAAATGAAAAATATGCAAGGTGAATCTATTGAATATACCCTAAGTGACTTTACTACCGACGTTACCATTCTCCTTATTGGTTTTTATTTTGAATTATCATTGAGTAGTCTATCTCCCTAACAAAAATTTGCAATATTGGCCCTTGCTTTGGGGTAGACCAATCTTCACGAAATTTTGCATGTAGAATGGGTTCTGGCCAATGAAGACCCCTATTGTTTTTTGAAAAGAGCGGTTAATATTTAGGGGATGAAATGGACCAACAACTTTATTTTTGTCGATTTTTCTTGTCGCTCCAGAGGCCGCAATTATAGCCCA